>NW_026927231.1:0-30096 GCF_032062105.1 Saccostrea cuccullata | reverse complement strand
AAAACTGTATTTACGACGACGTACATTAACTGTTTTAAATCATACATTAGCCTTATAATCCCACATATGTTCAAATTATATCCGGGAAGCTTTGTTTATATAAACGATTACAGATTTTTAGCATATTGGTTCCCGAAGCAACGTGGTATCAGCATTTATTTACTTGTGAAACAAGTAGTCTTCCTCTAGCTATTTGTAACAGGTGAGTCTGTTTTATCTTGGATCTCTTTTTATAGGCTTAACATTGACTTTTCGGCTCAAATAATGACCATTTTTATGTATATATTATTATGGGCGAGATGTTTTAATTCAATAAAAGGAAAATGAAACAGTTTCATCTGATTTTTACACCAATTTTTATGTTAGCAATTCCTAACTAAGGCAATTCTACTTATTAGCAAAATTTTTGAACACCATTTGTTGATTTAAAAAGGAGATGTAGAACTTGAAACTCTTTATGATGTTAACATGGCTCCTGTCACAATTTTGTTTATATATCGAAAATATCGTATTATAACTTTAAAAGATTCAGTAAAAAACTATAATGAACTAGTGCTAATTGTAACGGGGACCGTTACAGATGTTCCCCAAACGCTCCCCAACTCCCTTTTGGTGCCATATTCCCTGGAAGCTTCATTAAATAAGACACACTCGATGCATTTGAGACTTTAACTACGTTTACCCAGACGTGTACAAAGTTAATTCAAATTTTAGCATTGCACGCGTGCGCATGTGAATGCATGTGTGTAATGACCATATCATCTTGTCAACACAATCTATATATTTTAATATACTAAATATTAAAGTATTTAATCCAAAAGTATTAAAAAAGATGCGCTCATTCAAGTGTTTTTTGGATTTTGCTCATTTCACGTGCACGCACGTGCATACTTGAGCATGGTGACCATACCTTCTTGTAGATGTCCGTTACATCTATCTATGTTCTAAATCCCACCCCGTTTGGTTGAAAACCAAGGGAGTTATAGCTGTTTAAAGTTTTAGCCAATCAGATTGCAGCGCACGTACATGCACGTGTATGCATGTGCATGGTGACCATATTTTCTTGTAGTAGACCAGTATATCTATCTATGTTCCAAATCCCATCCTGTTTGGTTGAACATCAAAGGAGTTATAGCTATTTAAATTTTAAGCCAATCAGATTGCAGCGCACGTGCATGCACGTGTTTTCATGATAATTGCTATATATCAAGTTGTAGGATATTGTAATGCATGGCTATTTTCAAAATTTCAAAGGATTTCGTCAAAAAACAAGAAAGATATTGAGACTTTAGTTTCAGCCAATCAGAGCAAAGCGCACGTGCATGCGCGTGAGATCTTGCTATTTTGACCATGTCATATTGTCTATGCTTCTAATATATCCTTATGTTATAAGTTTTAAAGCATTTCATCAAAAATTTAAAAAGTTACACCAATATCAATTAAATCGGTCATTTCACATGTTGCACGTGCACGCTCTTGCAAGCACGTGCGCGCAAAATGACCTTCGTTCCGCAAATCTACATAACATGTCTACTGACCCTAAAAACATTTCACCTTAGTCGGATGTATAGTTTACGAGATCATTCCCGGACAAAAAAGTACCCAGGAAGAAGAAGAAGAAAAATAATAATAACTAGATGAGATCTCGTTGCGAGCAACGAGTAGGTCTTCCGTTGAATTTCTAGATAAGATGAGATGTGATTTTGACTGAGATATTCGTTAAAAGAGTATGACATTAAGTTTTTCTTCATTAAATTTAAAGTTTCTGTTTTTTTATCCAATATTCTGAACATCTTTTGTTTAATATTGCTTATAGAAATACTCCCCATTTTTGAGACGTAAAGCATAATTAATTTTGGTCCCTGGCGATCCCCTATTACGTAACATAAGATCAAAATTTTATAACATATTGTTGCAAATCGTTAAAATTAATATCTTTGCTTCTCAAAATGTATACTTCTTACAAAATATTGATCATTAAAGAATTAAAGATGAAAGACTTCTGGCCCCTCTGAGCCCCTAATTTAATAAGAGGGCCCCTATTTCTTGATATCAAACGTAAGGTCTTGTGATTTCAAAGACTTTTTGTTATACACTTGTTTAGAGATTTCTTTTCGTTAAGGAGAAATGCTTAATATAAATATTTAGGGGCCACCCCTACAAGTCCTTAATGGGGCCATTTTACAAAAATTCAAAGTATGCATATTGTTTAGCACATTAATCTAGCCATCTTTTGTTCAATATTGCTTTTCAAAATATTCACCCTTTTCGAGATATGAAGCGTCAAAGATTTGACATTCTGACCCCTTGTGACCCCTAATTACGTAACATATGATCAAAATTTTATCATATATTGTTGCAAATCGTTAATATGAACATCTTTGCTTCCATAATGCATCACTAAATTTTGATCATTAAAGAGTTAAAGATGAAAGACGTTTGGCCCCTCTGAGCCCCTAATTTAAGGAGTCGGCCCCTTTTTCTTGATACCAAACGAAAGGTCTTGTGATTTCAAAGACTTTTCGTTCTACACCTATTCAGAGATTTCTTTTCGTTTAGGAGATATGCTTTATATTAATATTTAGGGGCAACTCCTACAAGTCCTTAATGGGGCCGTTTAACAAAAATTCAAAGTATGCATATTGTTTAGCACTATAATCTAGCCATCTTTTGTTCAATATTGCTTATCAAAATATTCACCCTTTTCGAGATATGAAGCGTCAAAGACTTGACATTCTGGCCCCTTGTGACCCCTAATTACGTAACATATGATCAAAATTTTATCATATATTGTTGCAAATCGTTAATATGAACATCTTTGTTTCTATAATGCATCACTAAATTTTGATCATTAAAGAGTTAAAGATGAAAGATTTCTGGCCCCTCTGAGCCCCTAATTTAAGGAGTCGGCCCCTTTTTCTTGATACCAAACGAAAGGTCTTGTGATTTCAAAGACTTTTTGTTCTACACCTATTCAGAGATTTCTTTTCGTTTAGGAGATATGCTTTATATTAATATTCAGGGGCCAATCCTACAAGTCCTTAATGGGGTCGTTTAACAAAAATTCAAAGTATGCATATTGTTTAGCACATTAATCTAGCCATCTTTTGTTCAATATTGCTTATCAAAATATTCATCCTTTTCGAGATATGAAGCGTCAAAGATGTGACACTCTGGCCCCTTGTGACCCCTAATTACGTAACATATGATCAAAATTTTATCATATATTGTTGCAAATCGTTAATATGAACATCTTTGCTTCTATGATGCATCACTAAATTTTGATCATTAAAGAGTTAAAGATGAAAGACTTCTGGCCCCTCTGAGCCCCTAATTTAGGAGTCAGCCCCTTTTTCTTGTTACCAAACGAAAGGTCTTGTGATTTTAAAGACTTTTTGTTCTACACCTATTCAGAGATTTCTTTTCGTTTAGGAGATATGCTTTATATTAATATTTAGGGGCCACTCCTACAAGTCCTTAATGGGGCCGTTTAACAAAAATTCAAAGTATGCATATTGTTTAGCACTATAATCTAGCCATCTTTTGTTCAATATTGCTTATCAAAATATTCACCCTTTTCGAGATATGAAGCGTCAAAGATTTGACATTCTGGCCCCTTGTGACCCTTAATTACGTAACATATGATCAAAATTTTATCATATATTGTTGCAAATCGTTAATATGAAATATCTTTGCTTCTGTAATGTATCACAAAATATTGATCATTAAAGAGTTAAAGATGAAAGACTTTTGGCCCCTCTGAGCCCCTAATTTAAGGAGTCGGACCCTTTTTCTTGATACCAAACGAAAGGTCTTGTGATTTCCAAGACTTTTTGTTCTACACCTATTCAGAGATTTCTTTTCGTTTAGGAGATATGCTTTATATAAATATTTTGGGGCCACTCCTACAAGTCCTTAATGGGGCCGTTTTACAAAAATTCAAAGTATGCATATTGTTTAGCACATTAATCTAGCCATCTTTTGTTCAATATTGCTTATCAAATTATTCACCCTTTTCGAGATATGAAGCGTCAAAGATTTGACATTCTGGCCCCTTGTGACCCCTAATTACGTAACATATAATCAAAATTTTATCATATATTGTTGCAAATCGTTAATATGAACATATTTGCTTCTGTAATGTATAACAAAATATTGATCATTAGAGAGTTATAGATAAAAGACTTTTGGCCTCTCTGAGCCCCTAATTTTAGGGGTCAGCCCCATTTTTTTGACATCAAATGAAAGGCCTTGTGATTTTGCACATTTTTTCTTCAATATGCTTTAACAAATTATGAACGCGTATGAAGATATGAAACAAAATGTGTCAAATTTTGTGAGATATTTCTGAGACATTTTTTCGGGCCCTACCGAGCTCCGGCGCCTTTTGCGCTAGAAAGATTTGGAGACCCAATTACAACTCACCAAACCTTCCTTTACTTTCACTGAAAATCTTAAGTCGATATCTTTAGTGGTTTCGGAGGTGTTTCCTGGACAAGCCGACCCTCTTAAAATCAGAAAATCGACCATATCTCACGACCGGAAGTGAGATCATCAAAAAGCAAAAAAACCTATCAAGATCAATTGAATATCTTTCAGATCTGAAAGTTTGGTATAAATCGGACGAGCCATCTCTGAGAAATCGCTTGCACAAAATCGGTTGGAAGAAAAATAATAATAATAACTAGAGCAAAGCTCGTTGCAAAGCAACGAGAAGGTCTTCCGTCCGGATTTGACCGGAAGTGCCGAAAGTGAAGTCAACGAAAGAAAGCAATGAGCTAAGTCATCTCCGGTGAGTTTAATTTCAATTTTGCATTAAAACCTTCAAAATCAGCTAATTTTCGCTACCTCCGGTTTGACCGGAAGTGACGTCGACGGACGGAAAAATAAATTTTATGCTTCCAGTGACATATGTTTCCCAATAACTTATCAAGAACGGCAAAAATACGCGTTTTTTGACTACTTCCGGTTTGGCCGGAAGTGACGACGCCGGGCGTAATTTGATGACCCAAGCAGATAAAACTTGACATTTTGAACAAATTTGCTTCTTTGATGTATTACAAATTCTCAATACTTTTTGAGATATAAAGGAAAATCTTTCGGCCCCTCTAGTCCCCTAATTTTAGGGGCCAGCCCTTTTTTCGAGATATCATATGAAAGATCTTGGAATTCTACACTTCTTTTGTTCTATATGTTTTAACAAAATATTTCCAGGTAAAAAGATATCGTAGAAAAGGTGGTAAAAAATTTGAAATTCGCAATAGGACTATTTTCGCGCCATACCGAGCGCCGATGTGCGGCACTTCAGATAAAAATGAAATAATTTTTACATATCTATAGACTTCGGACTATCATACCTGAAATTTTCACGTTTCTATCTATAGCCATTTTTTAGAACGTTCGAGGACAATCTGACCCTTCAAAAATCATAAAAACGACAATATCTCCAAACCGGAAGTGACGTCATCAAATCGGAAAAAAATGCATGAGGTTCAAGTAATGTTACATAAGTCCTGAAAGTTTCATGGGAATCCATCGAGCCGTTTCCGAGAAATCGCGTGCACAAAATCGGTAAGAAAAAAAAGAATAATAATAATAACTAGAGCAAAGCTCGTTGCAAAGCAACGAGTAGGTCTTCCGTCATGTTTGACCGGAAGTGGCTTTCATTTTTAACAAAAATGAGAAATAACGTCCAAAAATGGTTTGATTCCTCTAAATCCATGTTAATTATTGCAAAAATAAGCAATTTTCTGTTACTTCCGGTTTGACCGGAAGTGACGACGACGGACGGGAAATTAATTTTCATGCTCCCAGAGACATATGTTACCAAAAAACTTGTCAAAAACGGCAAAAATACGCGTTTTCCGACTACTTCCGGTTTGACCGGAAGTGACGACGCCGGACGTATTTTGACGACTTCAATAGATTAAGCTTGACATTTTGAACAACTTTGCTTCTTTGACGTATCACAAATTCTAAATACTTTTTGAGATATAAAGGAAAAACTTTCGGCCCCTACAGGCCCCTGATTTAAGGGGCCAGCCCTTTTTTCGAGATGTCATTTGAAAGGTCTTGAAATTCTACGCCTTTTTTGTTCTACATGCTTTAACAAAATATTTCTAGGTAAGAAGTTATCGTTGAAAAGGTGCTTAAAATTTTGAAATTCTTAATAGGACTATTTTCGGGCCATAGCGAGCGTCGGCGCTTCGTACTTCCGGTAGTTGTGATATACTTAGTGCACTTCTCCAAAAGTTGCTCTAGCATCCACTGAAAATTTCAGGCTTCTGTGTTAAGTGCTTTTTGAGAAAACTGCCGGACAAAGTGACCCTCTAAAAATCACTAAATCGCAGAAAACTCCGAACCGGAAGTGACGTCATCAAAATGAAAAAATATATATCTAGATTTTTTGATGTTCTATCAGACCTGAAAGTTTCATGAAAATCGATCGAGCCGTTCTCGAGAAATCGCGCGCACAAAATCGGTAAGAAAAAAAAACAATAATAAAAATAGTGGAAAAGAAACCTAAGAAAAACAATAAGGTCTTCCGCTGAAGACGGAAGACCTTAATAACTAGAAGAGCTTGTTGCAAAGCAACAAATAAGTCTTCCGTCTAATTCTGAAGACGATGATATCGAGATTGATAGACATTTACGGTTATGTGTGCAAAAAACGAGCCATTTACAAATACTTCCGGCCTGACCGGAAGTGACGGTATTTTAACGACTTTAAATGATCTCTGCCTCTGCTATTTATTATTTTGAACAACTTTCCTTCTATGATGCATAACAAATTGTCAACACTTTTTGAGATATCAGAGAAAACGTTTTGGCCCCTCTGGATCCTTTATTTTAGGGGCCAGCCTTTTTTCTTGGATATCATTTGAAAGATCATGCAATTCTACACTTCTTTTGTTCTATATGTCTTAACAAAATATTTCTAGGTAAAAAGATATCTTCGAAAAAATGTTAAAAACTTTGAAATTCGTGATACGTCTATTTTCGGGCCATAGCGAGCGCCGACGTGCGGCACTTCCGATAAAAATGAAATACGTTATACATATCTACAGACTTTGGTCTATCTTACCTGAAAGTTTCAAGTTTCTATCTTGAGCCATTATTGAGAAAATCTGCGGACAAACTGACCTTTCAAAATTCATAAAATCGGCAATATCTCCAAACCGGAAGTGACGTCATCAAATCGGAAAAAAATGCATAAGGTTCAAGTAATGTAACATAAGTCCTGAAAGTTTCATGGAAATCCATCGAGCCGTTTTTGAGAAATCGCGTGCACAAAATCGGTAAGAAAAAAAAGAATAATAAAAGTGAAAAAGAAACCTAAGAATAACAGTAAGGTCTTCCGCTGAAGACGGAAGACCTTAATAAAAGTGAAAAAGAAACCTAAGAATAACAAGAAGGTCTTCCGCTGAAGACGGAAGACCTTAATAATAATAGGGAAAAAGAAACCGAACGAAAACAATAAGGTCTTCCGTTGGAAACGGAAGACCTTAATAACCAGTGCTAATTGTAACGGGAACCGTTACAGATGTTCCCCAAACGCTCCCCAACTCCCTTTTGGTGCCATATTCCCTGTAATCTCTATTGAATAAGAAATACTTTATGGAATTTAGACTTAATCAAGGTCTTCCCAGAAGAATACAAAATATATTTAAATTTAAGCATTGCACGTGTTTTCATGTGCGTAACGACCATATTATCTTGTCTACACTATCTATATATTTTTATATACTTAATATCAAAGCATTCAATCCAAAAGTATTAAAAATTGCACTCACTCGAGTGTATTTTTAATTTAACTCATTTCACGTGCACGCACGTGCATGATGACTACACCTTCTTGTAGGAGTCCCTTATATTTATCTATGTTCTAAATCCCATCCAGTTTGGTTGAAAAACAAGGGAGTTATAGCCATTTGAAGTTTCAGCCAATCAGATTGCAGCACACATGCATGCACGTGATTTCATGAATTTTTATCTTTATCATATTAAAGGTTATCTTAATGAATGACTATATTTCAAAATTCCAAACATTTCGTCTAAAAACAAAGGAGATATAGCCATTTAAAGTTTCAGCCAATCAGATTGCAGCAAACGTGCATGCGCGTGACTTCATAATTTTTTCCTATAACATATTGTAGGATATCCTAATGCATGACTAAGTTTCAAATTTCAAAGCATTTCATCCAAAAACAAGGGAGTTATAGCCATTTGAAGTTTCAGCCAATCAGATTGCAGCACACATGCATGCACGTGATTTCATGAATTTTTATCTTTATCATATTAAAGGTTATCTTAATGAATGACTATATTTCAAAATTCCAAACATTTCGTTTAAAAACAAAGGAGATATAACCAATTAAAGTTTCAGCCAAACAGATTGCAGCAAACGTGCATGCGCGTGATTTCATAAATTTTTTCTATAACATATTGTAGGATATCCTAATGCATGACTAAGTTTTAAATTTCAAAGCATTTCATCCAAAAACAACGGAGATATAGCCATTTAATGTTTCAGTCAATCAGATTGCAGCACGCGCGCATGCGCATGCTTTTATGAAAATTTTTATATATCATGCTGTAGATCTTCATAATGTAGGACTATGTTCAAAATTTCAAATGATTATGACAAGAAACAAGAAAGATATTGAGACTTTAGTTTCAGCCAATCAGAGCTAAGCGCACGTGCATGCGCGTGAGATCTTGCTATTTTGACCATGCCATCTTGTCTATACTACTAATATATCCTTACATTATGAGTTTCAAAACATTTCATAAAAAAATAGAAAAGTTACGGCAATATACATTATATTGGTCATTTCACGTGTTGCACGTGCGCGCTCTTGCAAGCACGTGCGCGCAAAATGACCTTCGTTGGGCAAATCTACATAACATGTCTACTGACCCTAAAAACACTTTACCTTAGTCCAATGTGTAGTTTACAAGATCACTCGTGGACAAAATTTTCCCAGGAAGAAGAAAAATAATAATAACTAGATGAGATCTCGTTGCGAGCAACGAGTAGGTCTTCCGTTGAATTACTGTAAATCACTTTTTATTCGCGAGAACTTTATTTTCGCGTAATTACGCGAGGCGGTATGGTCGCGAAAATTTCATTCTCGCGTATAATAGAATTCCTTAAGATTATATAAAGCAATGACAACAATTCGTGAAAATTTCGTCTCGCTAGTAAAGAGTCGATGACTATCTCGCGAAAGTAAGGTGTCGCGAAAATTAAGTGATCTACAGTACTCAATAAGATGAGATGTGATTTTGACTGAGATATTTGACTTTTGGCCCTTCTGAGACCATCTTTTGTTCAATATTGCTTATTAAAATATTTCCCCTTTTTGAGATATAGAGCGTCAAAGATTTGACATTCTGGCCCCTTCTGATCCCTAATTACGTAACATATGATCAAAATCTGATCATATATTGTTGCAAATTGTTAAGATGAATACTTTTGCTTCAGTAATGTATAACAAAATATTGATCATTGGAGAGTTATGGATAAAAGGAATTTTTGCCCCTCTGAGCCCCTAATTTGAGGGGTCAGCCCCTTTTTCTTGATATCAAATGAAAGGTCTTGTGATTTTGAAGATTTTTTGTTCAACACTTATTCAGAGATTTTTTTTCGTTGTGGAGATATGCTATATGGAAATATATAGGGGCCACTCCTATAAGTCCTTAATGGGGCCGTTTTAGAAAAATTCGAAGTATGCATAATGTTAAGAACATTATTCTTACCATCTTTTGTTCAATATTGCTTATCAAAATATTCCCTCTTTTCAAGATATGAAGCGTCAAAGATTTAGCATTATGGCCCCTTGTGACCCCTTATTGCGTAAGATATGCTTAAAACTTGAAAATATGTTGTTGCAAATGGTCTAAAATTAATTAAAATCGAAAAATCGAGCAGAAAAAGTGATAAAATTTTTTGGACACACGGGGGATCGAACCCGGGTCGCCCGCGTGACAATCCAACGCGCTAACCATTCGGCCATCGGGATCGCCGTTTCGCGTTTTCAAATGCCAATATCTCGAGATTGGCTTTTTCGATTTTCAAACAAATTACATATTTGGCTTCTGCAAAAGGGTCTCTATTCAAATCAAAGCTAAAAATATTAAAAAAGAAAAGATGAAAAATTGCGTTTTTTAAATTCGCTTCCGGTATCGACCGGAAGTACTGACGACGCACGAAAAGGCGATTCTGCAACGCTATAGATCATGAACTATCATCTCCAATTAATCTTCACTTCATATCTTTAGCAGTTTTTGCTAAGTAATCAAGACAAAATTGCATTTTAAAATTAGAAAATTGTCCATATCTCACGATCGGAAGTGACGACGTCAACCAAAAAAATTTCCAATAAGGTTCAGATAAGTACCTATCAGATGAAAAAGTTTCATGAGAATCGATCCAGTAGTTTACGAGAAATCGCGTGCACAAAATCGGTAAGAACAATAATAATAATAATAATAATAGGGAAAAAGAAACCGAAGAATAACAAGGTCTTCCGTTGGAGACGGAAGACCTTAATAAGATGAGATGTGATTTTGACTGAGATATTCGTTAAAAAGAAAGAAATTAAGTTTTCCTTCATTAGATTTATAGTTTCTGATTTTTATCACGATATTCTGAACATCTTTTTTTCAGTATGGTAAATTAAAATACTCCCCTTTTCGAGACCTATAGCTTAAAAAAATATAACATTTTGGTCCCTTGTTACCCTTATTATGCAACATATGATCTAAATTTTATCATATATTGTTGCAAATTTTTAAGATGAATACTTTTGCTTCAGTAATGTATAACAAAATACTGATCATTAGAGAGTTAAAGATGAAAGACTTTTGGCCCCTCTGAGCCCCTAATTTGAGGGGTCAGCCCCTTTTTCTTGATATCAAATGAAAGGTCTTGTGATTTTGAAGATTTGTTGTTCAACAGCTATTCAGAGATTTCTTTTCGTTGTTGAGATATGCTAAATGGAAATATTTAGGGGCCACCCCTACAAGTCCTTAATGGGGCCAATCTACAAAAATTCAAAGTATGCATATTGTTAAGAATTTTATTCTTACCAACGTTTGTTCAATATTGCTTATCAAAATATTCCCCCTTTTTGAGATTTAGAGCGTCAAATATTTGACATTCTGGCCCCTTGTGACCCTTAATTACGTAACATATGATCAAAGTTTTATGATATATTGTTGCAAATTGTTAAGATGAATACTTTTGCTTCAGTAATGTATAACAAAATACTTATCATTGGAGAGTTAAAGATGAAAGACTTTTGGCCCCTCTGAGCCCCTTATTTGAGGGGTCAGCCCCGTTTTCTTGATATCAAATGAAAGGTTTTGTGATTTTGAAGATTTTTTGTTCAACACCTATTCAGAGATTTCTTTGTGTTGTTGAGATATGCTAAATGGAAATATTTAGGGGCCACCCCTACAAGTCCTTAATGGGGCCAATCTACAAAAATTCAAAGTATGCATATTGTTAAGAATATTATTCTGACCATCTTTTGTTCAATATTGCTTATCAAAATATTCCCCCTTTTTGAGATATAGAGCGTCAAATATTTGACATTCTGGCCCCTTGTGACCCCTAATTACGTAACATATGATCAAAATTTATAATATATTGTTGCAAATTGTTAAGATGAATACTTTTGCTTCAGTAATGTATAACAAAATACTGATCATTAGAGAGTTATAGATAAAAGACTTTTGGCCCCTCTGAGCCCCTAATTCGAGGGGTCAGTCCCATTTTCTTGATATCAAATGAAAGGTCTTGTGATTTTGCACATTTTCTCTTTAATATATTTTAAGAAATTATGAACAGGTATGAAGATATGAAACAAAATGTGCCAAATTGTGTGAGATATTTTTGAGCCATTTTTTAAAACCCAGGTGAGCTTTGGTGCCTTTTGCACTGGATAGATATAGTCTCAAAATGGCACTTCTACAATTCATCCTCTATCTACGCTGAAAATCTCAACTCATTATCTCAAGTCGTTTAGGAGGAGTTACCAGGACAAGCAGACCCTCTGAAAATCAGAAAAACGTCCATATCTCACGACCGGAAGTAGCAATCTCAGTATAAAAAATTTCCAATAAGGTTCATATCAATATCTATTAGATCTGAAAGTTTCGTGAAAATCCATCATGCCGTTTCCGAGAACTCGCGTGCACAAAATCTGTAAGAATAATAATAAAAATAAGAAGAGGGAAAAAGAAACAGAACGAAAACAATAAGGTATTCCGTTGGAAACGGAAGACCTTAATAATAATAATAATAATAATAACTAGATATGAAACTCGTTGCGAGCAACGAGAGGTCTTATTCTGAAATAAAAAACAAAAAATCTAGCAGAAAAAGAGATAAAAAAAAGTCGGACATTCGGGGGAGCGAACCCGGGTCGCCAGCGTGAAAATCCAACGCGCTAACCATTCGGCCATTGAAAACACCGCTTCAAATTTTCAAATGCGAATATCTCAAGATTGCCTTTTTCGATTCTAAAAAAAATTACATATTAAGCATTTGCAAATGAGTCTCTATTTCGAATGAAAACAACTAAGAAAAATATTGAAAAACAAAAAAATTGAAAAATTGCATTTTTTAAATATGCTTCCGGCAGAAACCGGAAGTGCTGACGACTCACGAAAATGCGATTCTGCAAACCACAAAGTCATGATCTATCATCTTCAGTAAGTCTCCAGTTTATATCCTCAACCATTTTCGATAAAAGTGCGCGACAAAATCGCATTTTAAAATCAGGAAATTGTCCATAACTTGGCACCGGAAGCGAATTTTCCAAATTTCTCCTCGGATGTAACAACTTCATATAACGACACATATTTTGTGAAAGTTTCATGAAAAACCGCTGAATAGTTTTCGAGAAATCGCCTGCACAAAATTTTGTCAAAAAAAAGAATAATAATAATAATAAGAATAATAATAATAAGAAACAATAGAATCACTATAAGGTCTTCCGTGAAGACGGAAGACCTTAATAATAATAAGAAACAGAGTAAAAACAATATGTTCCCCAACTTCGTTTGGGGAACATAATAAGAAACAGAGTAAAAACAATATGTTCCCCAACTTCGTTTGGGAAACATAAATATGTGGAGATAACAATCAGTATTCGAGGTCAAAAGGCCATTAAGCATTACAAAATAGGAACGGTGCAAACATGGGCCTCCAAAATATCAGAGGTTGGATCAGAAGCCATGGAGGAGTGAGCATCCCCTGCAGACCTTTCACAACCGTCCTGTTCAGTGGCGTAGCATCGTTTTTGAAAGTGGGGGGGCCTGGCAGAGAAAAATTTTTTTTTACTTACCTGAAAAAGTTGACAAGCAAAAAAAAAAGGAAAAGTTGCCCGAAGTCGAAAATCCTATTTCGTGGGGGGGGGGGGGGGGGGGGGGGGGGGGGGGGGGGGGGGGGGGGGGGGGGGGGGGGGGGGGGGTGTAGGTAAACTTTTTATCATTGTCAACTACTATTAGTATCAATTCTTATACTAAATTTTTGGTACATTTCTAAAGGTGGAGGGGCCAAACAGGCTTTGAATTAACATTTCCTATAGTGTATGTAAGGTTGGGAAAAAAAGTGGGGGGGCCAGGCCCCCCCTGCCCCCCCCCCCCCCGGATACTACGCCCCTGCTGTTCTCCTTGTCATATTCGGAAAATAACGGGAAAATTTATGGGCAACTCAGTGTATAAATAAGGCCTAACAATCAATATGAAAATAGTCAGCATTTGACTTAATGAAAAGTTCATGTTTTTCTTCACCCTATAACTATGGTCCTTCTGGACAATCATTGCAGGTGACGAAATTATAGTTAATGATCTTTAAGGACTGATCACTTACTTTAAAAGGCTCTTAATATAGGGAAAACTGACCCTTCAACTGGCGTCGGAATTTCATAAATATAATTTCTCTTACGCCAGACGATGGGCCAGATATGAAAAAGACGTTGACACTTTGTCAGAATGGATTAAATGTATCAGATCCATGTTAAAAACATATGTCAGATTTGAATATTTTTGATATCCCAAAGTCCCAAAATGAATTTAAACTACCACATATATATTTAAGTATAAATTGGATTACGGAACTTCATAAGAATTCTTACAAACAAGAGATGTTTGTAAAACACTTATGCCCCCTCCTCCAAATTGGAGTTTTTCTAAGTCCAAGGGGCATAAATTCGTCAAAAATAGCGCAATCGTACCCAAAACAAAACTTGACCTAGATTTTCATTGAATAATTCTTTATACTCAATTTCATTTCAGTACATGTATGTGCAACTTCTAAGAAAAAAATGGAAACTGCAAATAATTGGAATTTTTAAGTCCAAGGGGCATAACTCTGTAAAAAATAGCTCGATCGTTCCCAAAACAGAACTTGACCTAGATATTTTTCTGATAATTCTTGTGTACCAATTTTCAATCGGTATGTGAAATGGCTGTGAAGAAAATGAATGGAAACTAAGTGGACCAACAAACCGACAGACAGCAGCAAAGCAATATACCCTCCCTTCTCCCAAGGGGGCATTACGAAGACACATTGGGGGTTTCAGTAAATGCTCAACCAAGTCTCTTTCTTTACTCCTCACTAAGATATAAAGAGTGGTGAAGGAGAAAATTCAAGAGTACTGTGCAATAATATATTCAAGAAGCAGTGTAAATCAGATGTGGATACTGAAAAATTCCAAGGAATTTTTGAAAATTAGAAATCACTAGATTTTACAAAATCAACAGATTGAAAGACTTTTCAACTTTATACAAAACCATAAACGTCCAGGCTTTTTGATATCATTGACAGCTACTTTTCTTTAAAATGAAACTAGTAAATTTACTTATCTGGTCATTGGTCATTTGCAAAATTATTTTTTATGTTCATATTGAGGAATAGCTGTGTGGAAAGTTGAAAAGTCAATTGATTAATACACAAGAGCATATTCTACGTATGTACAATTTCTAAAACGAGGTAATTTATTGACAAACAAGTTGATGAAACAAGAATACAATGTATCAGCACTCAGTAGTCTTGTTTAAAAGTCGTCCTTTCGTAAGTTCTATGGTCGATACAATGACCTTGTCAGCAAATGTAATTTATCATTAAGTCAAATGCTGGCTGATTATTTTTCACAATAGTTCTTAGTTCATTATATTCATACTGAATTGAAGACGGATTTTACGTTATATCCAGATCATGACAAGAGGAAATGGAGATAACGAACAGTATCCAATATCAAAGTCCATAAAACAATACAAAATAGGAGCAAAGCAAACACGGACGTCTAAAACATCAGAGATGGGATCAGGTACCATGGAGGAGTGAGAACCCCCTGCTTATTGGTCACATCCGCCGTGTGCTCCTTGTCATGATCGGGAAATAACGGAAGAATCCGTCGTCAATTCAGTGTATAAATAATGGACTAACAATAAGTATAAAAAACGTCAGTCAGCATTTGACTCAATAATGAAATGTATTTGCTGACAAGATCATTGTATTGACCAAAAAACTTACGAAATGATGACTTTAAACGAGATTGCTGATATTTTTTGTTTCATCAACTTGTTTGTCAATTATTTACCATATTTTAGAAATTGTTCGTACGTAGAACATGCTCTTGCGTATCGAATCAACTGAAATATAAAAAAGGCTATATGCAGGTGATGAAGGTTTATTGCTGCTAAAATAAGGGAAGTTGACGATAAAAAAGTTAGTCATCACGTTTATCATATAGCTTGGTTGTCAGATAACCATTACGGTGTGTGTGACCGGTCAACAGGGAAAGCTCACTCCTCTATGGCATCTGATCTCACTCCTGATGTTTTGAAGGTCTGTGTTTGCTCTGCTCCAATTTTGTATTGTTTTATGGGCTTCTGATCTTGAATACCGTTCATTATCTTCATATGTTTCATTGGTAAAATACCTTTGAAATTTTAGATATGAATATATATTAGGCGCTATAGGAGTAGATATGTGATAAATCATAAAAATATTTAAAAAAAAAAAAAAAAAAAAAAAAAAAAAAAAAGCGCAATCTTGTGCGCTGAAAGTTCAGTCCAAGTAATTTTATCTTTCCTAGATTTAAAAAAAGAGACAAATAAGAAGACAAAAGTCAGAGTGAATTAACAAGTCCATGCATTGTGAAATCATCAGAAATGAAAACGAGGGCACACATGCACATTGCTGATTTCTGGTTTTAATAGTCTGGTTGCTTTTACTTTCTAGGTTTTCAGTGAAATTCTTTAAGATCTTTAAGTATTGAGATGATATACAGCTGTATGTTACTCAAATTAAAACAAACCAAAGTACATTTTAAAGTTAATCATTTTGTATTTTCAGTGTACTTTTCCTGACCTTAAATCCTCCTGTTGTTTGTCTACTTCTGAGTGTTACGGGGAGATTGACTGTCCCATTTTGCAGCAGGGAGTTTGCTTATAACGGAAGATGTACATGCAAAGAAGGGTCTAGTGATTATTTTGAAGATTAATATATTAATCAAAAATGATTACCACTAGCAGTTAACGAAAAATTTTCTTAGATTTTAAATATCTGTGGTGATAAGTAAATCAAATCCTCGAAAACCTAATAGTAGAGAAAAGGGTATTTTCATATGTATCTTCAGTGACTCTTTGATGCAGGGTGCTTGTTTGATGGTGACTGCAAATATCGGTGCAACTGGAATCAAATAAACAAGAATAAGTAACTTGTATTATAGTTTATTTTAAAAGTAGTATTATGATAGGGTTGGAAGTTATCTAGAAACGTGATACATGTAAACATGATGACTTTAACTTTACAATCGTCAACTTCTCTTACTTATGCAAGAATAAACCTTCAACACCTGCATATAAAAATTTATATCTCTCAATTGATTCGATACACAAAAGCATGCTTAATAGATGCACAATTTCTAAAAGGAGGTAAATTATTGACAAACAAGTTGATGAAACAATAATATCAGCAGTGTTGTTTAAAGTAGTCATTTCGTGAGTTCTATGGTCAATATAATGACCATGTTAGCAAATGCAATTTATCATTAAGTCAAATGCTGACTGATGTTTTTCATACTAATTATTAGGCTATTATATACACACTGATTTCCCGATCATGACAAGAAGCACACAGCGGGTGTAACCGGTCGTCAAGGGATGCTCACTCCTCCATGGCACCTGATCCCATCACTGATGTTTCGGAAGTCTGTGATTGCTCTGCTCTTATTTTGTATTGTTTGACAGACCTCTGAACCTGAATACTGTTTGTTATCTCCATATATTTCATATGGATCCTTTAAAACCTTATAAACAAATTTCTAATTACTATTTTTCAAAGTTCTAAATACCTTCAGAACAAAATTTTAAACACAATTCAAAAGATTCTTAATACCCTATAAACATATTTTTGATCAGGACATGAATATGGGATGATCAACAAGCAAATTCACGAAGAAATTAACATCATTTATTAAATAAAATGTAAATAACGAGTAAATACAAAATGTGTGTATTGTAGAAATGAAAATAAAGATATAAAAAATTCTTTTTATTGTGATTATGTATTGGACTATGTTTTACAATTGAAACATATTGGTGTAGAGTTCTTTTTAGAAACAAAATCAAAAACTTAATTTCTGAAAACCATTAGTTTCAGAGAGTGGTGATGTTAATTCAGAAAACTACAGTGTGGTGATCCGGAAAGTCGAATCACGACGTCATGTGATTGCGTAAAATCAACAGTAAAATTGAGTGATACACATTACGTATATAATAAATGTTTATCATTATTTACAAGAGTCCATGTATTCTAGAAGAGGAATCAATAGTCATGCAGATGTCATTTACAGATCTTATTTTGTTACTGTCTGGAAAATGTCTAATTCATCCAAAAGAATTTTTTTAGCACCCAAAACAAATATCCAATTCATCCGAATATAAAATATCCAATTTATAAGATCGAACATCCAATATTAACATGTATTTTAATATATTGCTTATTTGTACCTGAGCCCACTTCTAAGGTTTTTGGAAGTCCATGTTTGCTCTGCTCCTATTTTGTATTGTTTGAGGAACTTTTTAGCTTGAGTACTGTACGTTATCTTAATATATTCTATCTAAAACGTCTGATCAAATAGATTATATGTCAAAAACAAATTTAACTTGTACAAATAAAAATATCTAATCCGGTTGAAAGTTGTTTAATTTGCCTTACAAATATTTAATTTGTCTGAAATAATGTAACATTATTTCAAATGAAGAATTTATTGAATTAAATTTTAGAATTGAAATTTTTTTATTAATGATAGGGCTCAAGTTCTAGAATTTAGACAGTCCTCTTTGTATTTGAATTTTATAAAATTGCAATACCACGACTGCAATATTTTCAGCTACAAAACAATTCAAAGACGAAAAAATAGCTTTAAAAATGTCTAAATTATATTTGTGGATCGGAGAACAAACCAACACCACATAGCATCAAACACACTTCATTCTATAATGCACAAATTGTTGGATGATAATAAATTTGTCACTAGAGAATGTCTTTCTGTTGCATATTTTCTACAAAAAAAAAAACAAATTGTTTGAATCTTCTAATCGTTCAATTGCACACCTTCAAAAGCAGACTCTTTTTTGTATTCATATGGAGCAGAATTTTTCCAAAAACCCCTGCATGAGAAGAATAAAACGTTCTGTGGCCTTCAGCTCGACATTTCGAAATATAGACGACGTATTGTCAACTAATAATGGCTTTTTCGATTCATATCTCGACATGATATATTCAAGTGAACTTGAAAATAAAATATTTATAGGACTCTGAAACCTTTGTTTCATATTTGGATATTTGGCTAGAAATAGACATAATTGGTAACATTACAACCAGTTCTTTTGATAAACTTGAGGACCTTATTTTTTGCGATCGTAAACTTCCATTACTTAAGTAGCAGTATACTCTTATAGTGTGGGGTTTCTGTCTCACAGTTGTTTTGATACGCAGGAGCAAGCTATTTTTATGAACAATTTCGAAAACTAGACAAACTATTGACAAACAAATTGATGAAACAAGGATATAAGCAGTCTGGTTTGAAGTAATCATTTCTTCAGTTTATTGTAGATACATTGATCATGTCAGCAAAAACACCTTATCATTAAATCAAGTGCTGACTTAAGTTTTCCCTACTAATTGTCAAAGCATAGTTTACGAGGGTTTCCGGTTAAATCGTGGACAAGTTGTCTAATTTGAAAAATAATCATTACTGCGTTCTGAAATTTTTACCACTATTCAGTACATATATTTTGAATATACATAGCAAATTTCAAATAGATATATGTATAGGTAAACAAATTGTGATATTTTATGTTATGTACTGTATCGCACTACGGCGCACGGATGATAACGCCAAAGTGTCTAAAACAGCGTCACGTTTCATCTTCGCTAAACTTAAAGTTGGATAAGCCCCACTTAAATTTAGAAATTTTATTGATTTACATAATGTGAGTATCTATAACCAGTTAAGAAACCAATAAGGCACACTCATGCGATCTTCTGAATATTTATTAGCAAGTTACAGACAGTATTCTCACCATCATTCAACTAAAAGAGAATCTCACATCGACGGTCGACAATGACTGTGTCCTTTGCTATAACAAATGGCAGTCTGTCCATATGTTTTGTACTATCTGGGGACTCGATCACGAAGACTTCACTAAGAAAACTTTCATTTCATTTATATACTAAAGATCTGGTGATATTTTTCATGTTTTCTTTCTTCTGTATTCATTTAAAGTCTCTTAAGGCGTCATTACAACATCCTAATCTATCTGAACTGCTCTCTGTTGCGCCGTAACGTCATGAAAAGTCGCCATTTTTCGTCTATTGTGTTTATTACTTTCCATTTCAAATGCTCGGGAAACTGCCAAAAATTAACCAAATGCCTTGAAATTTTTAAAAAGATGACAGAATTGATTAAGGAATGGAATTAGGATAATTTTCATCCTAATCTTATTTATTGAAAACTTTTCTTACGAATTAATTCTTATGTCTTCTCTAATATAACCTTGCTATTTTTACCGTGCGCCGTAGGACCGTACCTTGTGCACATTCAAGCAGAATAAAATCTTTATTTTTGAATATATATTATCAAAAACATTATGATTCACTTAAATATGATGAATAAACATTTACTGAAAATTTCAGCTTAGTGCGCCCATTACTTTTAGAGAAAAACGCTTTGTCCACGATTTTATGGGACAACCCTCGTAAACACTGAATTTTCCGTTCTTCCCGACAATGACAAGAAGCACACGGCGGGTGTGACCGGTCGACAGAAATTCTTACTCATCAATGGCACCTGATCCCACCTCTGATGATTTGGGGGTTCTGTGTTTGCTCTGCTTTCAATGTGTACTGTTTAATGGACTTTAATCTTAAATACTGTTTAATATCTCAATAGTTTTTTCTATAGTTAAGCATAGAATAAGATGATATTTATTTAAAGTCGCGTACATCAACAACTAAAAAAGCATAAGCTCCTAAAACCTATTTTCCGATTACATAAGTTACATATACATGATATAATAGAAGAAGGATATGACGATAACTAATAGTATTCTATATCAAAGTCCATAAAACAATACAAAATAGTAGCGAAGCAAACACGGACCTCCGAAACAACAGAGGTGGGATCATGTGCCATGGAGGAGTGAGCATCTCCTGCTGGCCGATCAAACCCGCCGTGTGCTCTTTGTCATGATCGGGAAAAAAAAAGAAAAAATCCGTCGTCAATTCAATGTATAAATAATGGACTAACAATTAGTATGAAAAACGTCAGTCAGCATTTCTACATCTTCAAGAAAAAAAAATGAGTGAGTAAAAATTATATGACACTTAGGCAACTAAAATATCAATATACCTCTGTGATGCTTTACAATGACATATGACTTAGTATTCATCACACTAAGATCAACAAATTGAAACTGAAATAAACCCTGTTTACTAGACAAGTATCAAAAAATAAGAATTAGCGACAAGCACAGCAATTACAACAATTTCCGTACCAACTATAATGTCTTCTACAGTGATGCATCCTATCTTAGACAGAAAAGTTATCACTGAAAAACGAAAACTTATATGTTCCAAGTTGGAGGAAATGTTTCTTTTTTACTATACACTTTCAGTACAACACATTTTTTTTATTTTTGTGCGAAACACGTGTGTACAGTACACGTATGGCAGTCGTTTTTGAATGACGACAATTTGTTTGGGAAAAAATTCTCGTAACCCGTGGAGGATTTTTGTTCAATTTGACCAGTGGTTCTCAGTGGCGTATATTCAATATAGGCAAAATGACTGTAGCCTATACATCATTTTCTCAGGGATAAAAATTTGGTTAAATAAAGGGACGAGGAGTTGATAATAAATCGTACCTTTTAACTTCATTTTGTTGCAAATGCCAAAAAAGCATTATAAACAATCCTTACTTTATACTTGTCAAATTATGTTTACAGTTTTCCTTTATATTCAAGAAAAAACTTCCATTTCTAGAATTTTTTAGCCAAAGTTCAAGTGTCTGTAACAAACTTTTTAAAACCATCGAAAGCAAGGGAAATCCGTAATAAGTGCAGGAAATGAAATTGTTAACTGAAAATATATTTCGTGTATAAGTAGTAAAATAAACGGACTTTGACCCAGCGAATGCACTGTCAACATTTTACTTATTCCAGTACAATATGCATTTAAATTCAAAATAAACATCATAAATCTGATGACATATTGCTTAGCGCTTCCCAGTACTTTTATTACTTTGATTTGTCATGCTTTTGAAGAGAATGAGTGGAACATTCATGTGTCCATCATTGAGGAGCTGATGTACGCAGACGTGGCGTTGGTGGCATACGAAGATAGTTGTACTTCTGGGGGAATCAGATTAGAGGCACCGCCAGGGAGGGAAATATTCCAGTCTAACAGCGAGGATGGATGCAGGGTGCGTTTCCATAGCAACAACTACTGGCCAAAATTGACTTTTTCAGTCGTCAATACCTATATCTATGTGTGTTGGAAGAATACTAAATCAGTCCTGAAAAAAAAATTTTTCTAAGAATGTGACAATAGTTTTGCATACACGCTTTTGTAAATTGATTTAAAAAGTGCTTTTCGTTACTTCTTCACCTTCGTAAATGACTCCCAAAGGGCTTCTCATAAGACCTGATCACGTTCCAACCAAGATCATTTCCCAGAGAACTTTATAATATTGTTGTTCATTACTTATATTTACATTTGAGACGAATATTCCGAGGAAAACTGCATGTATTACATGAACGGTCTCCTCTGTTTTGACGCACAAGGACTGAGAAGTTGTTCGGTCTTGAAAGTTCACCTCCCACCAACATTTGAATACATGTATTTGCATTGACGTACATAAGTCCAGTTCAGGAAATGTATGTTGATAATGAAAGAACAATGATCGCTACTGTGAATAATCTTACTATTTTATAAGCTTTGCATATTTTTGAAAGCAAAAGCTGTGGTATCCCTGTTTTAGTTTAAATAACTTCAAAAGAATTTCAGGTTAAAAAGGTAAGTACGTTTTGGGGTTTATTAAAGTTTTCGGAACATTCTTCACACTGACAGAAGATCTATTTAGCATCTGTTGAATGAAAATCTTCTTGTTTTAATTATTTTATCTTTTTCATCGCTATAAGTATTTTACTAAGAAGTTCCGAAACAAGTTGCATCGTGAGAGAAATATGTAGATAATATATCATCTCGCTCTGTGATTTTGTCATGCTATGACCTATGACCCCTTATAAGTTCACACAGAATTGAACATATTTTCTCTTCAAAAGGTCCATCTGGGGAAAATATATATTAGCAAATGTACTTATCAAGAATTCATGTTTTCAAGGGGGGGGGGGGGGGGAAGGACATTTTTAGATACTTTACTTGGTATATATATAAAACTCCTCAAATTTAAGGGGGTAAATCTTTATTATTTAATTTCACGTTTTCCTCCTCCAAATTAAAAAATCTCACCAAAAACAATACATGTACCCTAATAATCGTTTTCGTGTTCAATTAAATTCCATTTATTTATTGATTCATCAAACAAGTTAGCATACAACCACGTTAATTACAAAATGAAAAATACAGTGTGTTTTCAGATAACTAAAATGCGAGCTAAAGTACATACATACATAAATGTAAGTGTACAAATCAGTGAAGTCAATTATGTTTACAACTTTAAGTTATAGAGTCATTTTGCAAACAGTATAAAATGAACAGGGATGAACACTTGTTTTCCTATTTTATTGATTTTGTAGACAGATTTCGTATATTCTCATTTCTGTACCTTTGTGAATTTTGTTGATTGATTCTTGTCTGAGAGATTGTTGGTATGAGTATACTTAGTACAGAGCAGCATGGAGGTTCCCTGTCACCTGTTGACAGATCTCCAAAATCTGCCATGTTATATATTATTCATATATAAGTATTTTACAAACAACAACTAACTGAAATAAAGTCTGTACATCAATATAATAATTCTGATAATTGTAGCTGTTTGTATTTTATGGAATGGGTCTTGTTTGAGAGATTGTTGGTATGAATATAGAGCAGCCTGGAGATTCCCTGTCAACTGTTGACAGATCCCCAGAATCTGCCACGATATATCTCTGAGATCTAAATGTATAATATGTTCCAGATCATAGTGAACTAAGGTCTGTAGATCATCTAGAGCTGTTTGTGTTCTCGTTATGTCTACATGTCTGTAACACAATATCTCTAGCATGTGTAACATTATCAAGGATGGGATAATTAAGACATGCTCACAATTCTGTAGACCAGACAGTTGTTCTGGTATCAATTCACTGATGTTATGGTTTTTATTGTAAAGTCTGATATCCCCTGCTACAGCCTGTCTCATCTTTGTAGACCAGGACTGTCCCCCTACAGCCTCAGTATACATCTCTGTATCTACATTTGACAAATACATCACTACATATGGCTGTTCTAACTTGGCCTTAATCATCTCTATAATAGATAAAGCTTCCATGTATCTAATTGTTTTGTAATAATACATGACTATGTACATCATGTCAATAATACAACCAAACTTGGCTGCTAATTTCAGCATGTTACAGGACATTTTGTCACAGCTCTATATATATGTGTAGGTTTCCACGTGTAATATAAAGGCTGTGTTTTGTAAAACATCAGCTGTAATTTTCTGTACAATAAGAACTTGATACTGTGTCAGGATGAATGAACCTATCATCTGTTCTATTGTATGTAAATATCTCATACAGCGTTGTATGTTTTTAGTGACTATTACATTATGGGTATATAATTCATGATATAGGTTTACATCAATTTCAGCCTCAGAATTGAAGTATGTTCATCTGTACAGATGGAGAGTCTGGGGTTATGAAGGACATTTATTATATAACACCTTATGGTGGACTGTGTAACAGGAGTGTTAAACCCTTCTCATACAATCCATACAGTCTAATAAATAGTTGATGTGCTTCGCCATGGATTTTGCTCAGAATCATGTTGTTTTCTGGAATGAAAAAAGGGCAAACCCCTCATACACCCATTTAGGATGGTTTAAAAAAGCCCAGAAACCCCCCAGGGAAATTTTTGGATTCCCGTGTTGTAATTATTCCGTTGAAAACCCCAAAAACTGTGCTTATGTTAAAGGCAAGGGGGTTTATTTCATCACTTACTTCACTGTTCATTACATCTGTTAAGAAAAATTTAAAAAGCCGTAAATTAAGAATTGAAAGTGGTTCATTGCATACATAAGTTTTTGTTCAGCCAGAGAAAAAGAAATTCTCCATTCATGGTCTTCATGTCTGCCTAGTTTATGTCCAATTGCTACAAAGTGACATTCATTTTTCACTATATCATTAACAACATGAGGCTGGGGCCATGAGGGACCTTGTCTATCCATGAGGAGGCAGATGGAGGCCAAAAGTCACAAACAAAACAGTGGGCATTATAAATCCTAATGACTACAAATTGTTAGACTGGAACAGGGTCCATGTGGAGTAGTTCCATTGGTGATACAAAACAAACAATTTGTCTGTATTGAGAACTAGATATATAGTGCCTGTTATTCATTCTAACACAAGCTTCCTGGACTCTTCTGTATACACTAGGTGACAGTAAATACAACAAAGTGAATCCTGGTGGACTTTAGAACAGTCACAGAGGATCAGTGTTTTCTTTTTGTTATAATACTGAGACTGAGATAATTCCCGATCACACAGTGGTCAATTAGCACATCATATAGTCTACGTCTATCCTTCCAGTCTGAATCCTTCTCTTTGACTTCCGCTCAGCACCACATTGGTCACATCATTTGTTTTCACTTGATTGTCCACCACATCCCTGATGTCCATCACATCTCTCCTCATGGCCACCAGTTGTGAGGTCCCCACTGTACACATAGTCCCACAAACACTGACTCTGATATGTGTTGTATGGCTGTTCTCCTGCCAATGATTTAAAGGGAAAAATTATATTATTGAATTATATCTATGTCACTTTCAAGTTTAATGTATATTTTTAGTAATATGCCTATTCAATGATAATCATCATAGACTATTTAATTCATATTTAATTTTAAATCGTTTATTGTAAATTCTCTATTTAAAAAGAAAATGTTTATGTGTATCATGACTTACTTGCATTTTATTTTGAATTTTTGAAATAATTTGTTAATGGAGGAAACTTAATTTAAGAATGTTTATTGCCATAATGCAATAATGCATATATGCAATAATACAGTTATCAACAAAATATACTGCATGATTCAGACAGTGAACATAGCAGTTAGTTTAATATGTTGTCATTAAAAAATTATATTTGTGACGTTCTTATTGAGTCCATGTTTAGGTTTTTTTTATTTTACAAGGAAATGTTTACAAATTTAAGGAAGTGCTGAAAAGATTTGATGCTATAATAATTTCCAGAAATCCACTACCACTTTATCTAAACATGCACTAACATTATCTTTATGATCTATCATAGACTAGGAACAATCCTGAAATTTCGAGGTTTCCCCCTTTTTTTCAAAGTGGGCATAGATAATTATGAAGCTCTGTTAACTGAAAGTTGATTAAATTGTACAATCATTAAAAAAAATACAGAGGCAGAGATCTTGGGTCTCCCATGGCCACTGGCCAACAAGAAAAATTTATGAATAATTGTTTTATTTCATGTTTTCACATATGATATGATAATGATATACAAAATAAGGCCTTGCATTGTTACTGCATATTAAATGGAAAATTTCACTACTGGAATCACCATGTCACATGTGTTTTATGAAAAAGGACATGTATAATACATTCATTGATTTACATAATGATATATTTTATAAAATCCTGTTTTTAAAGGAAAAATATCCCACACATGTTCATACAAATCCGGAAGTTGGCATATATACCATGTAGATTGGCTTAGGAAAAAAAACAAGAACAGTATGCATTTGCTTCTAAAACAGTATATCTTTTTGGGTGTTTGTAACAGGTGAGTTTAATTTCGGTTTTACAGAAGCGTATATTAGTGCCACGCAATATTTATTTTAAGTTGGTAATTCCAACTTTAATCTTGGCTTTTCCAACTTTAAGGTTGGTAATTCCAATTTAATCTTTGAAATTCCAACTTTAAAATTGGTAATTAACTTTAATCTTGGTAATTCCAACATTAATCTTGGCTTTTGCATCTTTTTTCGGCTTTATGCATTATTTGTCTGAGATACTTTAGCTTAATCGTGTTACCGTTTTATACATGTAATTAAAATGGAAAGATACAATTTTATTATGAAATGATATTTTAGAAGGAATCATTTTATTGTATGACCGTAGGAGCCGGAGGGGATGCATGGGGGGTGCCGACCCCCCCCCAAACCACCAATAATACAATAAGTTGCAAACATACAGTATTGGTAGTTGGTTGTTGATAGTGCCCAAAACTGAAAATATTATGTTCCATATACAGAATTAATACGGTCTTTTTTTTTAAAGTTTAATAAATGTCCGATTTCTTAAATATGTTAGGTTGAAATCCTGTCATGTACGGAGTTGACTGAAAGTCTCTTTATACGAGGGTTATGTATTTTTTTCCTGCAACAGCTGCGACACTAATTCCCGTACTATCAACCAAAGAAAGCATTTTATTATCTAATATAACTTAAGGAGGATCTCTACACCTATAAAGTATAACTGATTTTTGTTGAGCATTTGTTTCTAATGATAGGCTCCATATCTAATAAAATAAAGGGTTAAAGTATTTCAATTTATTTTTTAGAAATATCTAATTTATATTTTATTTATTTTGTTACCCCCCCCCCCCCTTTTCTATATTTTTAAAAGCCCAGTGCTTTAAATTTCTCTTAAAGTTTAATGTTATAAAATATTGAAAAAATAACCAACAAAGTTAAAATAAAATCAACATGATTTTTATTTAAATTTACAAAAATAGACAAAAGAAAAACTAAAACAGCATTTTTTAGAATACTGGTTACTTCTCCAATATCTGAAAAGATATATAATATCAAAGGGTAAAAACAATAGGAAAAAAAAAGAAATTGAACAAAATTGAAAAACTGTAAAAAATTTTAATCCACAAAAATTCAGGTGTGAGAATCCGCTTCAAGAGGGGCTCAAATACCTTTGTACTGTTTTTTTTATAAACTTCAAATAAACTCTACTATAACTTCACAAGTATTGAAAAAAAATGTCAAGCAAGGACATTGAAAGAAGTTCGTATTGTACATTTATTGTTTTTCAAATGAGTTTAAGCGAAAACAATCACGCTTCCAGTAAATGAAAAAGACATGTTTTTAATGAATTCAGGATTGAGAAAGGTAGATTTACTTACCGTTTTTATCCAACTTGCATGTGTTATCCAGTGCTAGATATAACAAAACATGTAAACATGGTAAAGGGCCCAAAAAGCGGGTAAAAAAATTCCTATAACCAAATTCACACCTCGTCTAAAACCTGCACTTTTCCCAAACAAACAGCTGATAATCAATGTTGATCAAACGTTTGGGTCATGAAAAATTCCACTTACTGTCCAAACGTTTCGGTGATTTCATAAAGAGTTTAAATTTCACCATATAACCATTCATTCGGGTGTATACAAATGAAACAGAATATCCTCTAGCCAGGGGAAATAATACATATGTCTTATTTTATCAAATTTGTTTTTTGGGGGGATATCTTTTACTGGAAAGCATATATTTTTATTAAGAAAAAAGAAATTTCTGAGTGTATGGCGTTTTGACACGTAATGATGAATTAGCATATGGACAAGCCATGTTTTTATATCATTTTTTCTCACCTAAAGATCTTATTCTAATAAGTTTGTAAATATATTATTAAATAATTAAATAAGTAGAAATTGAATAAATTGACAAACAATTCATTTTTAAAGAAAGGATACGTATTTGGCAATACACTGTATTAATTGAGGTGATACAATGTACATTCCATCCACAATATTGCATGTTGTGTTATACTTAGTGATTTATCGGTGTTAAGTAATTTTAATCAGATCATTTGGGACCAAAATGGCTTTTCAACGAAAGTACGCCATGTTGTGACGTTGTAAGACCCCCCCTTAAGAAATTGATATTAACAAAAAATAGGATCCTACAGAAGCCATTACATACATTTCTTTTTAATTAATAAAAATTTGTCACTGAATTCGTAATTATATAAGAGGACCAAGAGAAAAACGGTTTCTAATCTAAAGTTGGAGGTAAATGGAAAGGTATGCGGTAGGGTAAAAAAACTGACACAGATAAAAAATCTACAAATCTTTATTTCAATGTACTTGTATATATTAACTTTATTAAGAATAATACAAATTTTAACCAAAATTATGGCCCGTCCACCTTTCTTGAAAAGCCCCCTTATTCACCCCCCCCCCCCCTCCTTAGTTGCAAAATTTATTATAACCAGTCATTTTAGTTATTACATTTAAAATTTAAAAAAGTTTGGAATGGTTTAAAAAAAAAGGGGAAAAATAAAAAGGGGGTTTCAAATTAAAATTAAACCACATTAAAAATTTGGGAAAATATGATTAAATTGGTTACCAAGATTTATGTTGGAAAACCAACTTTAAAGTTGGAATTACCAAGATTTAGTTGGAATTACCAACTTTAAAGTTGGAATTACCAACTTTGAAGTTGGAATTTCCAACTTTAAAGTTGGAATTACCAAGATTAAAGTTAGAATTTCCAAGATTAATGTTGGAATTTCCAAGATTAAAGTTGGAAAAGCCAAGATTAAAGTTGGAATTACCAACTTAAAAATTGGAAAAGCCAAGATTAAAGTTGGAATTTCCAACTTTAAAGTTGGAATTACATGTACCAAGATGAATATTGGAATTACCAACTTTAAAGTTGGAAAAGCTAAATTAAAGCTGGAATTAACAACTTTAAAAAATATTGCGTGGCACTAATACGCTTCCGTACGTTTTGGGTCACCACAGCGTTTTTTAAAAAAAATAAAGTGATATCTTTCAATCTCTAATAGATAGATGATACGGTATTTCAGTACCAATTTTTCATCGTTTTTCATTTATCCCTTAGGTAGATATTTATTTCATTTCCTATTGCGAAATGCTGTAATTTATTTATTGAAAAAAAGTGAACTTTTCACAGCGAGAAAGGATATAAAAATGATATTTTGTCAGAGTAAGTGATTACATGAAGTTCGGCAAAACTCTTGATTTTTTTTCCCTTCAACAAGAGTGTTGTAAATGTACTTAACTTAAAAATTTAAAAAAAAGTAAATAAAATCCCGACAGAAAATAAAATGTTCTCAAATACGGTGTCGAAATCCTTGATTACAATGATTTCTTAATTTCTTTAAAGCTTTGACATCGACTCTCAAATGCTCAAGTGTGATGTCACTGCCTGTTTGGAAAATCAAAAAAAGATGTGTTTTTTGGGGTTCTTTTTTTGTTTCATAAATTGCAACTTCTGGGCCTTTTCAGTTAGCAAAAAAAAAAAACCAACCTTTAATGAACTACATAGACACCATAACCCCCCCC
>NW_026927230.1:0-30081 GCF_032062105.1 Saccostrea cuccullata | reverse complement strand
GTGGTGATAAACCCCTTTTCCCTGTTGTGGTAGCTCGTTTTATGAAAAAATGGTTTTGCGTTGGACACGTTCGAGCTTATCTATGCCCTTTTTTAAAATGGGGTCCCAGACTATTGATCCATATTCAAGTGTTGATCGCACCATGGAGACGTGGGCCCTTTTTCCCTGCATTTCCCGGAAACAGGTGATAAATTTCGTCGGAGAAATCCTAATGTTGAATGAGTTTTTTTTAGTGATCTTGTTGAGTGAGTTGCCCCCAACTTTCAGTCTAAAAAATTTGGAGCCCAAAGAGGGGGGTTTTTTTTTCCAACCTCTTCCAGCACGTGATTGTCCAGTATATAAATTTGCGGGTTTTTTTGGGCGTATGCTCATGATGTAGCTTTTTTTTGGGTTTTTAAAGCATACCCCAGTCATTGGCCCACTTTTGCAATTTGGGTAAAGGTTTTCCCCTGAATTTTTTTCCTGATCTCCATAGTTGTTGTTTTGTCGGTAAAAAAGGGGAAAAATTATCTCCCAACAGCCGGACTTGTGATGTTACGGAGTTGGGAGGTCGTTAATGTGGCAAAAAAAGGGCAGCGGCCCGGGCCCCCCCCCCTTTTCCCGGCCCAACCCCCGGACTCCCCCGGCCCCCCGCCTCTGATTTCTCGCCCTCTACCCCGTTCCCCATTGTCCTTCTTGAAGGGTTGAGTTAGCCATGATGGGTGATTTCCCCTTTTATGCCGAACGACTGAGTTTATGGAGTATTTTTCCTGATGTGGAACAGTGTCAAAAGCTTTAAGAAGTCCAAAATTGCCATATCTGTTTTTTTTCCTTTGTCATAATTTATCAGCAGGTCGTTCATTTTTTTTTAGAAGTTGTGTCTCACAGGAGAGCCATGATTAAGCGTTGTTAAAATTTTTTTTTTTAGGTGTTTAATATGGTCAACAGAGATTTTTCCCAAAATTTGTGATATTTCACATTTGTATTTCTTGTAAAAAGGGCCTTACAGTGATTTTAAAGGTACAACATACCAGGTATTTTTTCGGGTTTTAAAAAAGAAAAACCTTTTGCATATTGCCAAGGGATCAGTGTTTCAAAAACATTTTGTTCTGGGGAAGTACCCCGAAAAGGGGCTAACATTCCCCGTGACCACACACCTTAAGCTAAACCCTAACCCCCCAAACCAAGCCCCAGTTTGGCTCTCACTCTAGCCCAAAATTTATTTTCCCCCGCCTACATTACTTTTTGTAAGGCGGCATGTACATGTAGTACCACAAGTTGATTTTAATTCCTTCTTGCTTTGTCAGTCTATTTTTAAGGTCTTTATCTCAGTAAACTACTACAGTTTATAAATTTTTCACGGTACTTCTTTGTCTCATTTACATTTTTTGTTCTTTACCAAAAACCGAAAAAATATATTTTAAATTTTATCTACATGTTTTTGATATTCTCTTGTTAGTTTTCCCGATTTTTTAAAACTTAATAGGTCTCGGGGGAATGTTCGAATCATAATATGCGTGAGTCCCCCTTAAACCCCCCTTCCCTTTTATAACTTAGAAAATTTTTAAAATAAAATGGAATAGATATTTTTATAAAATAAATTGATTTGGTCTCTTTCCCAAATGACCTTTAATCTTTTTAAAAAACTTTTAGTACACCTTGGTTAAAAATCTTGTTTTCTTATATCTTTGCGAATAACCCAAAGAACGATCTACCCATAACTGAACACGCCCAAATTTCATCAAAAAACAGAATAAAAAAAAACGTGAAAGTGGGAAAAAATCAAAATTTTGGGGAAAATTTCTTGGTTTTTATTCTTTAAACAGTTTTTATTTAACACCCACTCTAGAATCTCTTTAACGCTTGAATGACAGATTGTGAATAAGGTAATTATTTTATTGCATAGCAAGTTTGGAACATATGTCTGTATGAACTTGAAGGTCTATCAAAGTCTTTGTATAATTTAATCCAACCCTCCCCAATTTCTTGGCTGATAAATTTATTTTACTTTAGTTTTAGTGATGGAGTTTCAGCCATTATCATGGTCCGGGCCCGGGGCAGTAAAAAGTCAGACCTCACGTCTAAATGTCCAAAGCCGCCTTGCTGGTTGGAAATCGACCAATGGTTTGGTCCCCCCAATAAACATACTGGAGAGGGCTGGATTTAAAGGGTTGATGACGTGATGAGAAGCACTGCTTAACATTTGATATAGCAAAATTTAAAATTTTACTTAAAGGTTTTTTAATTTTATTAAAGCATAAAATTATTTCCTTGTATGTCTTTAATTAAGTTGAGCAAATTTTTGCTTTTAAATATAATTTTGGCTTTTTATTTTTTTTTCCAAAAAGGATTCTATAAAGTTTGTTTTTAAATAAATTAGTGCCTTTTTTTGTCCTATATCATCGTTTCCTTTTTAATCATGAAATTTGATACAGGGAAAATTATTGTGGTGGACCTGACGACCAGCCAGAGATACAAAAAAGGATTTTAAAACTGAGTGCTGCTAGTGAAACCCCACCGGGAAAACTATGTCCCCGGTGCCCGGGTCAACGTCGGAACCGGAGTTTCAGAGACATCAGACACAAAGTAAAAGGTATAAACTGCTTACATATCAAGATATTTATAATTTTATATAATGGCATAATTATACCCGCAAAAAAAATTTTGGGAATATTGTTGTTCCCCTCATGTCCGTCCGTCCGTCCGTCCGTCCTTTTGCCAACTTTTTTTTCCCCAAAATTTCCCCCTTAAATTTTTAAATATAATCATCTTTTGGGAGATGGTTGGTGGTGTCATGTAGATGTGCAGTAAGGTTTCGGAATTTTGATTTTCCCTTTGGGGGGGTCAAATGGGGGTCGAAAAATGACTTTTTTTATGAAAAAAGCCTCGTTTTCCCCCTAACTCCTCTTACATTTTACACAGTAGGCAAATCATTCTTTTGGGCGATGGGGGGGTGGTGTCATGTAGATGTGCAGTAAGGTTTGGGAAAATTTTATTTTCCCCCGGGGGGGTAAAAGGGGGGTTGGAAAAATGACGTTTTTTATGAAAAAACCCCCGTCTTCCCTAAACTCCTCTTACATTTTACACAGTAGGCTAATCATCTTTTGGGAGATGGTTGGTGGTGTCATGTAGATGTGCAGTAAGGTTTGGGGAATTTTGATATTGCCCGGGGGTCAAATGGGGGTCGAAAAATGATGTTTTTTATGCAAAAAGCCCCGTCTTCCCCTAACTCCTCTTACATTTTACACAGTAGGCTAATCATCTTTTGGGAGATGGTTGGTGGTTTAGATGTAGATGTGCAATAAGGTTTCGGAATTTTGATTTTGCCCCGGGGGGTTAAATAGGGGTAAAAAAATGACGGTTTTATGCAAGCTCCTTGCCTTCCTAATTCTCTTACATTTTACACAGTAGCCTAATCATCTTTAGGGAGATGGTTGGTAGTGTCATGTAGATGTGCAGCAAGGTTTTGGAATTTTGATATTGCCCTGGGAGGTCAAATGGGGGTGGAAAATTACATTTTTTGTGCAAAAAGTCCTGTCTTTCCTGAAGTCCTCCTTAATGTTACTCAGAAGCCTAATCATCTTTTAGGAGAGTTAAATATCTTGAAAATTATGTAAAACATTAACGTTAAAGAGTAAAAAAACATTGCAAGCTGGGAAACATCTTGAATTTTTATGAGTGATTAATGTACAAATGTCAAATGTGAGAGTCATATCTCATCTCAATCAAAAGTTATAAGCAAATGCAACATTTTTGAAAAGTAGGTTAGCTTCAAGGTCAAGGTCACAGAGTAAAAGTCATGATTCATTTGGAAAGATCTTATCACAGGTAATAATATACATGCATTATAATATGAATGCCCTAACTTTTCTCTTTCAAAATGATAAATTTATAACAATTTAATTTTTTTGCAAGTAGGTCAAACTTCTAGGTCATATGTAAAAAAAAAAAAAAAACCATGCCATTCTCACAGGTAAATACTAGTACATAAGTTTAATATGAATGCCTTGTCTCTTCTCATTCAGTAGATATGACCGTGATAACCAAGGTTAATTTTATTCAGACAGAAGAACAGTCTGACATACAAATGTACATATTTCTATATGAATTGCATGGGTAAAATTGGACAGTGGTTCTAGAAAAGTTAAAAATGTAAAAAGTTTTCAGACAAACAGATGGACAACATGTCACAACAGACGATATATGACAAGGAAACCAGAAAAGCTCAAATGAGTGTTTTGAAAGGGTTACAATATGGTTGCAGTACTTGAAAAGCTGGGTTTTTTTTCATGCAGAGATATGCATGACCAACATATTCATGTTTTATATTTTCTTTAGTAATTTGTTTGTTTGTTGTGAATACATATCTCATTGGAATTTTTCCGTCATATGGAGACACCACCAAATAATAATGAAGACAAGATGTGTTTGTGAAACACTGATGTCCCTGTCTGGTAGCCTATGGCGAAGGTTGAAGTTTCTCAAATATATGTCAAACTCAAAGGTCAAGGTCAAAAGGTTCAATTGTTGGTATCAGAAAAAAGTCTTGTCACAAGGAATGCACATGTGAAATAAGTAATCCCTAGTACTTCCTCTTCAAAAGTTAATTGCCAAGGTTAATTTTTTAAGTGGTTCAAACTCTACGGTCAAGGTCAAACATATTTATACCTGTTGACAGTTCACAATGAATACACATGTTAAGCATGAAAGCCCTAGCACCTACTGATCAAAATTTAGGCCAAGTTTAAAGTTGGGTATTTTTCTTGTAAATGTGTATTCTAGGTCAAGTGATCAGAGGTAAAAATTAATGGTACCCAAATAAAAGGTCTTAATTGTCACAAGAAATAAACCTATAAAATGTGGAAGCCAACTGTATAGCCCATCCCACTTAAAACTTATGGGCAAGGTTATAATTTCTGCAGACAAATATACAGACATAATATAAACACAAGAAACAAAATATGTACATAATTAGTCAAATGGAAAAAAATATACTATTTAATTGGAATCACAAAATAGATTGTTATTTCAGTGATAGGGAGTGGGTAGGGAGATTGGAACCCCCCCCCCCCCCCCCCCCCCGGAATTTCCTTTGTTATTTAAACAAGACTATAAACTGAAGCAAATAAAAAAAATGATTTTGGACATCCTCCCCCTAACTAAGAAAACATTGGGGTTTTTTTTGTTTATTTGTTTTCAGTGTATGATTTTTTTCTCCTGCTTGTCAGGAAATTCTAGGCATGAATATTTTGACTGAGATGTGAACCCCCCTCCCTAATCCAGAAAAAAAATTCTGGATCCGCACCAGTATTGGCAGTAACTGAATGTCACATCGACAAGGGGAGATAACTTCACAATATGAAATTCGTCTAGTGTGGCATGCGATGATCTTTGACCCTTTTTGAACTTTAACCTAATCGTTTGGGTTTATTTTACCCCCACTATACTTAAACTTGTACTTACCGACCTCCATAGGTCCTGTAAACTTCATGAAATATAAATCCAATTATAACACAAAATGAATTAATCCAAAGCACACCATTCTGCAGCATGTTATAATGATATTCCATTCAGAAAACCTCCGTGCCGTCGATTCCGTCACCTTATCAGATGAAGTGGGAATCGGCCGAGGTGTACCGAATGGAGTTTAATCTAAAAATATGATAATGGGTGACGCAACGTGATGTGATGTAGAATTTACATGTCAAGAACAAATTTTAAATTAATTCATAACAAACACTGTTTTAACAAAACTGTTCCATCTAGCCTATTCCCAAAAGTATGTACTGTGTGATTGTGGTGTTGAGAGGGGGGGGGGGGGGGATTAGTAAATTTAAAAAGGTCCTAATATGAGCAAAACATTTATCAAAATCTAATTTACATTATTAATAGAATTCAAACTGGTATATAATGAATTAAGCATGTAAAATAAATATAAGAGGTTCTGAGTTATAGGTCACAGGGATACTCTGCATAGTTGACTTCACTTGCATGTATGTATTTTATTACTTGTCTTTTATATGTAACATGGTTGTATGCCAACATGTTTGGTGAATCAATAAAGAAATTGAATTGAATTGAATTTCATACCCAACGGGGGGGGGGGGGGGGGGGGGGGGGGAGGGGGGGGCTGCCCCCCTTTTTTTCCCAACATTACCTGTACTATAAGAAAATGTCCATTAAAAAGATGGTTGCCCCCTCCCCCCACTTTTAACCACAGTATATACATTGCAAGGAAATATGGGAAAAATTGGAAGTGAAAGTAATTTTGCCTTGAAAAAAAAGTGGCCACCACCCCCCCACCCCCACCCCCCCCCCCATTTCATTTTTTTTCCTTGTTAATTTTTTTTAGGTTAGTAAAAAAAATTTTCTCAGGTTGCCCCCCCCCCCCACTTTCAAAAACGATGCTACGTGCCTGAATTATATAGAATTATTTTGACTTTTTCCTTGGTAAGCCGCCCGTAGGATTGTGTATTTAGAGGCAAACACCTTAGTGCGGGTATTACTGTCTCATGACAGCATCTAGTTATTATTTTGTAAATAAAATTACAATGTTATTGAATGGATAGACTGTCGAACTGGTGTGAAAGTAACACTGCAAGTATGTATGTGTGCAGTGTTAACACAAATATTTAAAGCAAATAATTTGATTAATGGGTGTAATTTGTGATTCCAGTATAACAAAGTATTTTCATACAGAAAGGATTAGTTATTTTGTTACTGTTCTTGGAATTACTGATGTGGTGTACCCACACAATATTTCCATTTCTACAGTATAAATATTGATTGCATATAGTAAGAGTTATGCTTTTAATAGCAATTTTTTCCTGAAATCCTGAATTTGAATGTACCTTTAAAAAAAATTCAGAGTTCTACTAAGAGGTTTTGCTCAGTTTACTGATTCTATTTTTAACTTAAGTCAACTGTTGCTATTTTTAGACAGACCTCTTAATTATCAGCTGTGACCTAATTACCGACATCTCTCTCCACAACATTGCCAATCTCCACCGTACCCATGATGCATCACTGACCATGCTTCTATCCCCGCTCCCATCTCAGTACTACGAGGCAGTGGCCCCAGGAGCCAAATCTAAGAAACAGCTGGGTGAGAGAAGTTTTGGGACATACATGTTAACCTATTGTGATGAAAAATAGGGAGATTCAGACCTTAAAAGCGGGAGCATTGTGCGCACGTTATTTTACGCTTGGATTTATGAAGATATATTTCATGTAATATATATGTATGGCCTTAAATGAAAACTACAATGATTAATCTTAAATATCAACTGCAAAGTAGACAGAAACACCTAAGTTTGACATAAATTATATTAATTCAAATATTTTTCATTCTCATCATTTTGCTTTGATTGGCTGCTTAACTTAGCCTTTTGAAGAATGATCTAGCGCTTTTGCTGATATAGCCTAGAAGCAAATTGCAATTATTCTGAATGTTCATTCAGTTGTCGAACAAAACAAATGATGACATGATTTAATCTAGGTATAAAACTAGTTCCTATCTTTCATTAAATGAATTGGCTTTCCCGTGATGATCGAAAACGAAAGGTAGAGATGTTCCTCATGGCTTGGTCAATCGAATGATTTCTATTGACTTTATTGATAAAATTATGAGCTCATGTGCTTTAACAGAAGATGTCAAACGTTTTCATACAATTCTAAAATGCTGTATCTCCTTTTTCATGGCAATAATATTGACGAAATTTATCGTAACCAATGTAATCACTGGTAATCACTTGTCGTTGTCTAATACGTGCTTGAAATCTATGTACACATCGGTACAAAAAAAGCGTTTGTATGCTTCCGAGTCAAATCACGCGATCTCTAACGAGATTTTATGAAGAATGGCATCAAAAATGGATACCCAAGCGAGCCAAATATACTTTAAACGAAACTTTTTTAGAAAAGTCGTAACATCGTAATATCATTTAAATTATTGATTTTTATCAACTTTTGTGTGTGTGGTGTTTTTTTTCCTAGAAAAGGACTTTTTTGGATTTGATGAAAAGGGTGAAAGGATACTATTCACACAGTCAGAGGCAGATGTTGATGAAACCATTAGTGTCAAAAAGTCTGTTTTAAAGAAGTAAGCAAGCTAGGTCCTATTTTGTATAAAAGTTAAGTAAAATGTAAAGGTACTGATATTTGTGCAGGGTATTAATATTTAGAATATTTTTTTTCTTGACAGACATCCTTACATGTGTATTAAGTCTGGACTAACAGACTGTCACCTCTATTTAATGAAGAAATGGGTCGTTGATTACCTAGCAGAAAATGAGTAAGCTGTAATGGATATATCTCTGTTTTTATTAGATGCTTAGACCTACAGTATCAGAGGAGACCAATTTGAATATGAAGAGATCATATTTTCTTTTTGCCTTTAGGTCATTAGCCTACATAAGGACAGAATTAATTCCCCACCTAGTCAGAAAACAGTTCACTAAGGCAAAGGTCAAGGACAAATTACCTCAGGCCAACCAGTCTGTCATTTCAGACACCCAGAAAATGAGTAAGCATCATTATTATCAATAGTAATTTAGAAAAAAATTAATTTGTAATGTCAAAAAAAAGCATTTATTAAAATTGATTTTGGCAGACATATTGAAGTTTTCTTCTGAGGAGGAGTATGCCGCTGATATTAGAGATATGTCATCTTGGAATGATCACCATGGAGACATGGCAGACTGTTACCATGGAGACAAAATCCGTTGTTATGGTTACATTCAAGATGGAGGGTTATGTTTGCGAGTGAATACCATATCATCATACAGTGAAGCTAATCGTCAGGTGTGTCATAATTATCCACTGGATCTGACTCGGTAGCATTACTTATCTTGTTACCTAATCCACTGGATCTGACTCTGTAGCATTACTTATCTTGTTACCTAACTTGTCATGTTTTCTTCAGATTCAAAAGATCTTCACACACACTGGGATTGAGAAAGAGGTCCCACATCTACATGCCTCTGTGAACATGGCAGAAAAATCTCAAGTAGGTCAAAATTTAGGTATTCAGATACAGCACTTTACCCTAACAGGACAGTGGGAAAAGAAAGGCAAATGTCATTAACTGTTTAAGCCAAATTTTATCTTTTTGCCTTCAAGATGATAAGCTTATTTCAGAGCTAATGAATAATCAGAAACCCACATAAAATTACTTATTATATATATACTTATTATATATTATTATATTCTGGTACAGACTTCCTTTGAGTACTCTGTTTACTTGTTTTACAGGTAGGATCGGACTGCTTGGTTGCTGAGGGTACACAAATTGGAGAGAAGGTTTCTATAAAACGTTCTGTGATTGGGCGACATTGTAAGATCGGGGACCGTGTCCGAATCGCTAATTCCACAATACTGGATAATGTTGTCATTGAGGAGGGGTGAGTTGATTGAAGAATACTAACAAAAGCATGCTAATTATACCAATGATCATAGATTTTTTTGTAATCAGTACATGTATATATTTGCGAGATGGGTGATGAAAAAAGGTTTGCTACGCTTGTCTGTATTGGCAATGAAGTATTGATAAATGGTCAATGACATACACTTTTCATTAAATGAGAACAATTTCTGCCAGAGGATATTTGATATTTTTCTTCAGGGACTGAAAAATAATTAGAGAAAAACTCATTATGAATTTTTTAAAATAAAATTTTTGAACACATTCTTAATTCTGAAGGGTGTTTGCTCATAAATTCATTATGGAATTTATGAAAATTAGTATTGCTTGAAGCATCATACCATTATTACAGTCTTGAAGCAAAGAATAATAACTAGACAATTTTTTTTTTCATAAAATAAGCCTGTTTTGAATACAAGTTAGCAGGATGGTACTTCTTCTGTTAAAAGTAAGAATATTGAATCAGTTGGAGAAACTGATTATAATAATAAAAGCTCTTACTAGTTGTATTGTTTACCTATAAAACAGTGTGACTCTGACAAAGATTGTCTGCAGAGCAGACCTGGGGTAATGGTAATGTGTAATGGTAATGCATTGTAATCATTACATTTTTTTCAAAGTAATGGGATGTAATGTGTAATGGGTCCATCTTTCAATTACAAGTAATTGTAATGTAATGCATTACTTTAAAAAAATGTCAGTAATGACCAATTTCTTTTCAATTACATTTCAATTACATTTTGTATATTAGTCTCTTATTTTTTAATCTCAAACAAATAAATATCACTGAGATTTTTTTTTTTATTAATAATGTTAGAATCTTAAAATTAAAATCCTGTATCCTACAATTTTTTTTTAATTATTAAATGGTAACTGATAGACATGTTAAATTATTGTTTTAATAGAAAACTTCTTCACAAGGCAATTGTAAAATCAATCAAAGAGAACCAGAGAAAAATATTAAAAGAAATCATCAGGTTTTAAAGAAAGATACAAAAAAAGACATTAATACATGTATAGTGAGACTTCCAGTTAAATTACGATACAAACTATATTTTTCTACTTATTATTTTCCCTTTTCATTCTGGTAAAATGGACTTGGTAAACATGATACAAGATCAGTATGATTTATTGTAGACACAAAGAGAAATAAAGCCAAACATAAATATAGACTGATATATTTACCATCATTCATTTTTGGTAGCGTAAGGCCTCAAAATTCAAATACTATATTTAGGTACTTGTAATTATCACCTTTGGTTGTGTTTGATTTAATAAAGCTTCATTGATTATACCTGTTCAGCTAGTTAGAAGTGCTAATTAATTCGTTAAGTATTTTAATACTTTTTTAACATTTATAGCATTATCTGTTAATTAAATATTAGTTAAATACATAAACATATAGTAGGAAATGTTTAATAAATCACATATTTAAAAAAACAAAAACATAACAGAAACTAACATCAGATATTGAACAAAATAAAACTACAACATTGAAAGTGTTCCGATCCACTTTCTTTGTCAACTGCAGATTGGATTGGTAAACCACATGAACATGTTACATGAATCCAAAATCCAAATACCACTCTGATTTATAGATCTGAGGGAAAGCATATTAATCGAGCAAAAATTTTGAAAGTTAACTAATAGATATAAATTGTGTGATCATACGTTTTGTGTTTTCCTCTTATAAAATGTAATGTGTAATGTAATTCATTACTTTAGCAGCATTACCCATCCCTCTAAATTTTAAGTTTAAAAAATTTTATCCTGTGCGGAAATCCTGATAATTATTTTTCATAAAAAAATATTGACCCTAACCACACTGCAAATTACAAATTCACTCCTGGTAATGCATTTTTATCTGCATAGCTGAAACAAATACGCATGTAGTTAAGGTTTTAATTTTCATAATTTTAGCAAAATTGTCGTCTACAATCAAGCAGGAAAAACACATTGTCAATTATTTTCAAATAATTCTTTTCCTAAACAGACATTTACTCATCATGGAGACTTGCTATCAGACAAAAATTTTACTTCCTATGCAAGTCCTGTACATTGTGGCGGATGTTAGAATTCCTTTAATAAGTAAAATATATAGAGACAGAGAGAAGATAATTGAATTGTGAACTTGCTTTCCACCACGAGGCGCGACAAATGTACATTTTCAGAACATAAGAAAAGGGGGTCCTTCCATTACTGGAAGTTCAGTGCCAAATTTAAAGTTTCTCTAGGTATAAATTATATTGCAGCAATGTGTATTACATGCATCTTTAATGCAGGGTCAGAGAGGACAATTACTTTGATAAAGCTCTTCAGGCCATTTTTGCGAGATTAATAGAAAGAAGCAATCGAATCTCTTCCTCAAAGTGCTCCAAAAAAAAATAAATTCATTTAAAAAAAAAAAAAACCTCAAGGGCAGAAAGTATTTTCGACGAACGCCTTGATTTAATCTATGTGTGAAATAATAAATTCTCTCTCTCTCTCTCTTGTCGCAGATTCGAATCCCACTGTGGGATCGACGTGGAGACTGGTCCTTCGGATGAGACCGTATAAACTGAGATTCCGTGTCGCAGTAGGTGCTGGCACGAAAAAGATCCCTACCCGCTCAATGTCCCTGAGTGCCGAGTATTAAGGACAATTTTTTTTCTTCACCGGAAAGCGGTGGCGTCTCCATCTGAGTGAAAAATTCTCGAGAGGGACATAAAACAATATACAATCAATCTCTCTCTGTGGAAAATGATAGGACCGTTTGTTATCAGAATGCCCCTTATTAGCAGACATAATTTCCGTATTCCGAATTTATTCAAATCCGTATAAATGAGAAACAGGAATTTTTTTCTGTGGTCTTATAAATTTAAATTCCGACAACGTGTACATTTATTATCAATTAGCAAGAGTTACTTTCATTCATATGTCGACTCGACTTACCATTTCATGAAATTGTTCAAATTGTTCAATCACAAACTGATGAAAAAAAAAACTTCTGAAACAAAAGAGCATGCAAACCATCAATCTGATCTGAACTGTGTATTTTGTGTGTGTGTGGAGGGGGGGGGGGGCATAAAAGTCTCTAGTATTAGATGAATTTGAGTTTTCAGTCGAGATTTTTCGAGAATAGACCATATAAACAGATAAAGAGCATTTAAGGCACAATAAACCTCCTCCCCCAAAAAGAAAATAAACTGACAAAAATGATTGTAAATTAACGTTATTACCTGAAACACAGCGTCATGACGAAGAATTTGTAATTTTTATTTGAAAATTTTCACTAATTTCTAGTCTTTGAACAGCAACGTGTTATATATATCATTTGAAAGAGGAGAAAATTGTCTATCAGGATCACTTAACAACTCAAAATGTCAAAATGTTGACTTAAGGTTGGTTTCTGCTTGACGGTCATCAATTTAATTAATTACTTTTCTGAATGAGAGTAATGATAATTGTTATTGTAATGATAAAAATTCCAAAGTAATTGTAATTTAATGCATTACATTTCAAAGTAATTGACCCCAGGTCTGCTGGAGAGGGTAATTTTTATTTCATCTCAATGAAGTTGGAGGAGCAAATGTCATACCCTTGGCTCCCCAAGTTAAAGTTTATGGAGCAGATTATTTTCCCAAGTACCATTCCCTTTACTGCAGGGAAAATGTTCTAACTTGCAGTAATTCTTGTAATCCCCCTGTATATTACAATCATTTTAATACCCCTAGTTGTATACATTATACAATTACGGTACATGTACATGTATTAAAGAGATGGGAACTTAAAAGTTGGAATTGATACATGTACACTGTATTACTAATTTATGACAACTTGGCATCATACACAAAATAGAGAATCATAGGAGCACAAAGTGTTAAACGTTTATTTATTTTTCAGCTGCAATATACAGGGAAGCATCATAAGCAGGAGGAGTGTCATCCGAGATAAATGTGAGATCAGCAACTGTCTGGTGGGGCCGGGCCAACAACTCAATACCATGGGTAGGTCATACTAGTGTACTCACTCAAACAAAACTCAATACCATGGGTAGGTCATACTAGTGTACTCACTCAAACAAAACTCAACAACATGGGTAGGTCTTACCGAGTTTACTCACTCAAACAAACCACAACACAATGGGTAGGTCATACCGAGTGTACTCACTCAAACAAAACTCAACACCATGGGTAGGTCATACCAAGTGTACTCACTCAAACAAAACTCAACACCATGGGTAGGTCATACTGAGTGTACTCACTCAGACAAAACTCAACACCATGGGTAGGTCATACCGAGTGTACTCACTCAGACAGACCACAACACCATGGGTAGGTCATACCAAGTGTCCTCACTCAAACAAAACTCAACACCATGGGTAGGTCATACCGAGTGTACTCACTCAGACAAAACTCAACACCATGGGTAGGTCATACCGAGTGTACTCACTCAAACAAAACTCAACACCATGGGTAGGTCATACCAAGTGTACTCACTCAAACAAAACTCAACACCATGGGTAGGTCTTACCAAGTGTACTCACTCAAACAAAACTCAACACCATGGGTAGGTCTTACCGAGTGTACTCACTCCAACAAAAAGGAGTTCATACTGTTGTTGTTTACATCGTATTCTTATTATACAATAAAGTTGACTAACAAGAAATTTAGTATTTGGCACTAAAAAGAAGCAGGGAGTATGAAATTCAATTACTGTAGACGTACTTTTTTCCACGGGGTCATAATTCCGTGCAATCTTCATTTCTATTTAATCCGCGTGTAGAAAATTACGTGGATTTCCTAGACTGTCACTATATGCCATACATTTATATTAAGAATTTTCCGCGGAAAATTTGTGACCGCGTACATAGCGTAAATTTATACCACGCGGAAAAAAGTACTTCTACAGTATTACATGTACAAATAAATAAAAGCACTAAAATGATAACATTTTATTGGCATATTTTGTTTCAGGTAAATACAACAATGAGGTGATTGTTGACACAGTGGACATTTAAGAAGGCACAACTTTTGATGCTGATGTGGTGTAGAATAGTAAAATAATACACATTTTATACTGTTGTTTCTTTTGTTTTATAATTCAATTGAAGCAAGCATTTACGTGTACAATGTACCAAGAATTGGATGTATAAAACTAAAAATGTCCTTTGATATTGGCTCCAAAGTAAGCTTAGCTTATATCACCTAATTAAATGATAGGCAGATTTAAGTTTAATCTTATTATCACATTAAGAAATATAGTTACCTAACTTTCGGATACGACAAGATAAATGTTGTAAAAGAGTAAGATCCACCAAAAAAGTGAAGACAAATATTTTCATGCTGTAATGTTTTTTTTTTTGCATATTATTTCTTGTAAACAAGTGCAAATACATGCAGTTTCAAATGTGTAGAAATTTTTGGACACACTCTAAGAATGCTGTTTTAGAAGCACCTTAATACTTGTATATACATGTTTATCAGCAGTAGATATTTTTGATCACATCAGTAGAACTACAGAGCTGAGTACACCTCAGATACATTCCGTTCTTGTCGTGGAATCTTCACATGAAGTGTTATGAGCGAGGGAGAATTAAACAGTGATTGGCCAGTGGTGGTTGCCATTTTGAGTCTTTTAAATTCAGTAAAAATGACTTGTATGTCAGCCCATCAAGGTTTTTTCCATTATGACTTTTTCTCTCAAGATACATTCCTGAAATATTACAATTTTTAAAAAAATAATCCTCCTAAGAATAGAAAAGATTTTGTACTTCTATAGAAGTAAGCTACTGATGATCAAAGGAAATGAGGTTTAGAGGATATCTGCAAAATTCTTTAAACTAAAATCAAGTTTTTAACTTCACTGAAACTGTGAAATACAGTATAATTTGTCCAAACCGGCTACAGCCGGTTCCATAAAATTTGGCCGGTTTAGACAGAATCCGGAGTGCAGGAAAAATGCAGAAAAATATCAATTTTGAAAATTTCGTTGTTTATTTAAAAGTACATCATATACATAATATAAACTTTAATTAAATGATGAAATCAATCAATATTTTGGAGTCTAGAAATTATAAAATAGTCTCTAATGACTTACTATATTTTCTTGTTTGTTCACGAAGTTTGAAAGTCGGGTGAAATGTTACTCAAATCAAAATAATCAGGCACGCATAATATAGGCCTACTATATCAAGCGGACAGGGTTTCGCTTGTCAAAGAGCTCATTCAGTGTAAAAACAGTGATGCACAATTATTAACGATTTGCTAATTATTGGATTGATCTTTTAATTCTATGTAAAAAATTACGTCTTCCCCCATAGTGTTATGGCGCCATTTTGAAATGCGTTCGATTTTCGATCCCGATTTATATTTTGATTTGTAAATCGCGTTCATAATTTTTTGTGTTTATGTTATAATGTGTTAAAGGAGTTAAAACAAAGTTGTATTTTTTAAAAATTGTAATTCAATCATATGATGTTTTTTTTTCAATTGGGCTGTGTCACCGCCGCATTTCACCGAGTTCGTCTCATGGCACTAATCATGCTAATGTAAACACAGATTATCACCACGAAAGGTGTTAATTGCTTTGAAGTAACTCGGGTGTGGCCGGATTAGAGGGAATGATTACCGTTAATTATGAGCAGTTGGGACCAGTGTGGCCGTTCGGAATACAGAATAGACAGTATCCGGACTACACAGAATTTTTTCTAATGAATTTGTTAAAGAAGTGCATGGGACTAAAATTTATAGACGGAATGGACAAAAATCCGGAGTACTCAGAGTCCGGATTAGACAAATTTTACTGTATATTTTGATCATTAAAAGAGAATTAAATTGTGCATAGTTTAGATACAGAAGTCTATGGCCTAACATACCTAGGTCTTCACGGGGAGGAAGGGATATGCTTCTTTTCCAGTCTGGATCTTCTATAAATAGAAGTTCTCGGACAGCTTTAGTAATGGTCTGAAAAATAAGCACCACTGGAAGTAATGAAACTATACACACCTATTTCATTAAAAGTATGTTACTGTCTAAGTGCCAGAAAACATAAGGATTTATATTGGTTGGCACCTGAGTTTGGAAAAGATTCAAAACAGTAATGTGCCATTGAAAGTTTGTGAATATTTATTTCTTGATGCACCTGAGCGAAAAGCTCCAGTGAGGGTTTTCTGATCAAAGAAGGTCTATTGTCTATGCAGTAAACAAAGTGTCCTCAACATAAACCACTCACACTGATAGCAATGGAAGTGAGGATTTCTCTATCTATGTAAAGTTTAGAAGTACATTGTATTCCAGAATTGAATGGAAAGTTTAGAGAGATTGGAGACCATGCCAAATTTTTTCTCTCTAGATTTTCTTTGCAATTTTGCAATGCCTCCACACTTCCGTGTTTACTTCATGATTTATGTGGAAAGTGCAAATCAGCTGATTAAGAAAGAGAGTCAATTATTTATGAAGCGTGGTCTAAGCTGACTCCAGTAAGATTTTAAAAATATAGATGTTTTGAATAAAATCAAGTATGAAGTGAGGTACACCCTCGAATAAATGCTAATTTCAGCATTTTTTTCATTTTAATGAGTGTATATTTAGACTAACAAAGAAAACACAACTGACAAAATAAACCTGCCTGAAATGAAGTGCATATTAAGTGATATAGAAAATAAACTCTTAAATCTTAATCCTTGAGTAGCATAAGGATGTGTTATTTACCTTAATATGTTGAAAGTCTGTGATTCCAATATTGGGTAGTTGTGAGGCCTCTAGGGTTATTAGTTTCCTCCCATCAATAAGATTTGTGGTGATGCAAGACTAGAAAGCAATGACCAGATTAAAATTAATCTGAAAAACATATATAACAGCACTCCTGTATCACATTGACATACTTTAAAAATAAAAGCAAAATTTGGGTAAAAAAAAAGATAGATTCCACCGTATGTAACTTTAGTGACAAGTCTTGCTTATATGAGTATAACCCAACCAAAACGATCACAATAACTAATATTTGACAATCCTACTTTTCCTTACGTTAACTTTATCGGTGTAAAGCTTTACTAAATCATTTTTAGCCATACTGTGTAATTAGGGAATCCTATTTTCTCGATCCACTCTGCCACTTTCTCCACAGACCAGTATAAACAGGGCGGAACATTGTCGTCCTTTAAATCTTCTATCGCACTCTCCATCGTCGACATTAGGATTACTGTTTACGTTTCTAAGGAATAATGGTAGTTATCGTTCTTGGAGCACTTGCTTCCGTTTTTACATCCCGATCCCGATGACTTGTTCATGCAACTGAGAAACACAGGCGCTGTGCTGATAAGATTTGTGGGATTTGATAATGTTCAAGTCTATTTACGTTTGTTATCTCTTTTTAAAACATGTAAGAAATAAACTACACTGTACTTTACGGCCATTCCTTACCAACAATTTTGATACATTTTTGTGCGACAAAAGTTTGTTCTTCTAAAATATAAACTTTGGTATGTAATTTGCAAAGTCACTTATGAGAACATGCAATATCATTCCTCTCTATTTAACCCTTGCATGAAAATATGATTGGAAAAAAGACTGAAGCTTTAATATATCAAACCGCCGATCAAGAAAGGTATTTTTTCTTCATTTTTAAAATAATTATTTTATGGGTATACTGTTTTTCAACTCACTTTCGTGGATAATTTAATCAATGTTTAAAGAGATACTTCTAATGGAAAGTATTTTCATCTCGTACAATAATGCCTTTTGAAATGAAAAAAGGTATTTATAAATTAATTAATTTAAAAATATCCGTATACAAAATTAAACAAACATCCGTGTTGTTTAGCTAGGGGAAACACCTTTACATTACACGGATTGAGTGTAGACGTTTTTCTTTTGGCGAATGAGTAACTGAAAAAATATAAAGCCAAACATGAAGAGAGAGGACTTTGGATAATTTGACAACCATTACAGGCACAAATTTCGTGGTCATTTCAAACTATTCAGCTTTCCCTGTGTCTCGGTATACAAAGTTTGGTACAAGCGAACTCTGGCGGAAGGTTTAGGATTGTGTTAATATACCTAAATGCAACTACCTCCCATAACCTCCGCTTCTAACATGTTATGAGAGTGCCAGAAGAAGGCAGTTTTTCCAAAGTTTACAAGAAATTAAATTTTAACATAATATAAAGAGTTTAACCCAGACAAGAAAGGATCTGTGTGTGTGTGTGTGGGGGGGGGGGGGTGCAATCAACATCATTAACTCCGTATCTTTAAGGTATGCATTATGTGCAGTCAATTTTTCCTCTTTTAGAACAGAACCGAGGAACACACTGTATTTTCAGTCGGAAGTCAATCAAAAAATAAAAGGATACTATTTCTTTCCCAGTATACGAGGGTTGTCCCGTAAAATCGTGGACAAAGCGTTTTTCTCGAAAAGCAATGGGCGCACTAAGCTGAAAATTTCAGTAAATGTTTATTTATCATATTTAAGTGAATGATAATTTTTTTTGATAAAATATAGGCAAAAATAAAGATTTTATAATGCTTGAATGTGCACGAGGTATTGTCCTACGGCGCACGGTCAAAAAACCAAGGTTTTATTAAAGAATACACAAGTTTGAATTCAAATAAAAGTTTTAAATGCATAAGATTTGGATTAAAATTATCCTAATTCAATTCCATATTCAATTTTGTAGTCTTTGGAAAAATTTTAAGGCATTTGCTTAATTTTTGGCAGTTCTCGAGCATTCGAAATGGGAAAGTGGTAAACACAACATACGAAAAATGGCGACGTTTTATGACGTTACGGAGCACCGGAGAACAGTTCAGTTTTATTTCTATGTTGTAATGACACCTATAGAGACTTGAAATGACCATAGAAGAAAAAAAAGATTATAAAAATATCACCATAACTTAAGTATACAAATGAAATAGGAGTTTTCTTAGCGAAGTTTTTTTGATCGAGTCCCTGGGGGAGTACAAAACATACGGACAAACTCCTAATGTAATAGCAAAAGACGCTATCACAGTAGACCGCCGATATGAGATTTTCTATTAGTTGAATGATGGTGAGAATATTGTCCGTAACTTACTAATAAATCTTCAGAAGATCGCATGAGGGCGCCAATTGGTTCTTCGGCTGTTTATGGAGACTAAAGAATAGTACTCATCCAACTTCATCTTCAGCAAAGCTAAAACGTGACGCTGTTTTAGACACTTTGACGTTATAATCCATGCGCCGTAAGGTGATACAATACATGGCATAAAATCTCATAATTTGTTTATTTATGCATATATTTATCTGAAATTTGCTGTGTATATTACTAAAATATGTACTAAATAATAATGAAAATTTCAGAACGCAGTGATGTTTATTTTTCACACTAGACAACTTGTCCACGATTTTATGGGACAACCCTCGTATATCTAGTGAAACATATGAAGATACGAGGGGCTATCAACAAGTTCGTGGACTAGCACCATAAAATTAAAACCGCTTTAGGAACATCAATGAATTTTTAAATATTTAGTTATTATCATCTTTTCTATCTATGGAATAAACCACAAATCATTAATTTTATTTTTAAATAAATTAGTAAAGTTTTTGTAAGGAATAGTAGGTCCAGGCGGCGCAACCTCGAAAACGACGTTTTTTTCCGACCTCAGTGTAACTAAGATAAACTATTTTGATATGGACATTTGACATCCAAAAATCCCTTTAATTCAGGTATGTGTTGAGACACTATTGTTCCATAAAATATTAAATTTTTACCACATTCTGGAAGTTCTATGAAATTTTATCGTGAATTTTACATGGAGTATCCAAACAAATATTGCCTTGAAAATGTCATCAAAAGAGGGGAGGGATTTCCTTTTACAACATTCTATAAAGTTTTGCCTCTGTAAAAACTAGTTTATACCTAGGAAATTTTTAAACTGGCTACTGAGAAATAATATGCATCCAGATTACTTGTTTTTTTATTGCCAAAATAGATTCAGAGAGAAAAGGGATGCAAAGTTAATGTCGATTTGTAGTCAAGGTTTGAAAAATCTATCACGTCAAATAATGACGTTGATCATGTGTTTTATAGCTATATTGAACTCCAAAAAACAAAATATGCTGGTACAATTATGAGGATGTCTTCCAGTGTATATTTGCAATAATATCTGCACTGAAAGCTGCTGTTCATGACATTGTTAAGTCATAAAAACAAGACGGGTTGAAGTCATTACTCAGCTCTAGGGAATCTCATCAAAATAAGTATTCGAGGTAGAAAAAGCGGACATTGAAAAATAATGACGTTGTCGGACGTCATGAAACTAAGCGGCGACGGCGCCGGGTGATCATATAATGTCGTATTTATTTTATAATAATTTACGGAATAATGAACGTATCAAGCTAAAATTTTCAACATTTCTTTATTTTTTGTTGTTTTATGTTCCTAATAAATTTTGTAAGCTCAGACAGCATGGTATTAATTTTATAGCCTCAGTCCACGAACTTTTTGATAACCCCTCGTAACGAACAATATTCAGGTTCAAAACTCCAACCAATACAGATCGGGAGTGGCGTAAAAGCGGACCTCTTAGAAGGGAATTACCGCCAAAAGTCTATGTATCTTGCTTTTATTCTTATTCTACCTACTTCTTTATGCTTTGTTATTGTTGTAATTATATGTCACTTTATTGTTTTCATATTCGTCTTTATTACATTTCACTTTGACTTTTATCCTTCTTCATTTTGCCCTTACTTTTATGTTGCTTTATTCTTGTAAATTCATTTTACTTTCTTTTAAATTGATACAGTTTCTTAAATGATTATCTCTATTACGAACGTGAATTCAATCACACAAAGAATGAAGCATATTCAATGAAGACGAATACAAGTTGGCAATATTTAGTGCCGCATTATAACGCTAGGTGGCAGGGGTGTTCGCTACGAGTGTTGGTAAAACTAGGTAAGCAAACCCGGGCCGGGGTTATTCGAGTTTTTTTCTATTTTCTGTCTTAATACTTTATCAATCGAACTAAAATTTTCAAAGGATGTTTGCTATAAGTTCAGGTATGTACCCGATAATGCCATTCCCTCGGAAAATGGTAAGATTTCCCCTGGAAGACTGACTACATAGTGGTGCTTCCTTCGTGGAAGACTATACAGTGAGACTTCCCCCGGGGAACTTTCAATATATAGCTAGTCTTCCGTGGGAAATCTCGCTGTATAAAACAATTCGTCCTCCTTCATAGTAACCCCTCCCCCGAATAGTTTTTTTAATCGTAAAACAATGTTTGTATACTAACGTTTTCAGATTTTGAAGAAAACTTATCCTTCCTATATGAATAAATGTTTAAATGATATCATTTTAATAGTGGTTAATAATTAAATCATTTTAACCATTTAGTTTAACTTAGATAATCTTCACGAGTACAAATGGATAATGACTTTCTTTTTCGCCCCCCCCCCCCTGGGTGTAGCCCCCCCCCCCCCACCCCCCAGGTGCAGTCGCCTGCGTGGCACTGTGGTTACGGCGTCTGCTCTAGAGTCACGAAACACAGTAGTAAGGAGTCGATCAATACCACTATGGGACGTGGAGTTCGGTCCTTCGGATGAGATCTAGACCGTATTATCCGAGGTCCCGTTTTGCAGTAGGTGCTGGCACGAAAAAAGATCCCTCACTGCTCAATGGCTATAAGTGCCGAGTATATAGGACAAATTTGCAGCTCTCCACCTGCAAGAGGTGGCTCCTCCATTTGAGTTAAAAATTCTCGAATTTAAAGGGACGTTATACAATGTACAATCATTATCACACCCCCAAGTCTCAATGAATATACTGACTTCCGTCTGTACGACCTCCTATGGGGTAAGTTTCATTGGTAGAGGGGAGGGTGGCCACGAAACATTTTCCTAAACGTAACAGACTTTCTACTTCTGGAAAAGTTCAGCGAAAGGCTTGTTGCCCCCATCCCTTACACTTTTTGTTGCAGTACTAATAGTCAATTTATATATTAAATATTAAAAGTCATGGACTTAGTGGCATATGAGTAAAATTTGGTATTGAAAAAAGTTGACGACCCCCCCCCCCCCCCCCCCCCCCCACCACCACCACCACCAAATAGAATTTTCAAGCTTTAAGATTTTTTTAGCTCTCCTGGCTGATGTAAAATACGGTGCGTACTAAAGATATTTCTTTTCTTTATTGAAAAGTGCTATTTCAATATAAACTAGTGCTAATTGTAACGGGAACCGTTACAGATGTTCCCCAAACGCTCCCCAACTCCCTTTTGGTGCCATATTCCTTGTAAGCTTCATTAATAAGACAAATTCTATGCATTTGAGACTTTAACAACGTTTACCCAGAAGTGTACCAAGTTCATTCAAATTTAAGCATTGCACGCGTGCGCAAGTAAATGCATGTGCGTAATGACCATTTCATCCTGTCTACACAATCTATATATTTTAATATACTAAATATTAAAGTATTTAATCCAAAAGTATTTTAAAAAATACGCTCATTCAAGTGTTTTTATATATTTTACTCATTTCACGTGCACGCACGTGCATACATGAGCATGGTGACCATACCTTCTTGTAGAAGTCCATTACATATATCTGTTTTCTAAATCCCACTCCGTTTGGTTGAAAAGCAAGGGAGTTATAGTTGTTTAAAGTTTAAGCCAATCAGATTGCAGCGCACATACACGCATGTGTATGCATGTGCATAGTGACCATACTTTCTTGTAGAAGTCCATCATATCTATCTATGTTCCAAATCCCATCCTGTTTGGTTGAAAACCAAGGGAGTTATAGCTATATAAAGTTTCAGCCAATCAGATTGCAGCACACGTGCATGCGCATGCTTTCTTGAGAATTCTGTTATATCATGCTCTAGACCTTCAGAATGTAGGACTATGTTCAAAATTTCAAAGAATTATGACAAGAAACAAGAAAGATATTGAGACTTTAATTTCAGCCAATCAGAGCGAAGCGCACGTGCATGCGCGTGAGATCTTGCTATTTTGACCATGTCACCTTGTCTACGCTACTAATATATCCTTACATTATGAGTTTCAAAACATTTCATCAAAAAATGTAAAAGTTACGGCTATTTCAAGTATATTGGTCATTTCTCGTGTTGCACGTGCGCGCTCTTGCAAGCACGTGCGCGCAAAATGACCTTGGTTCGGCAAATCTACATAACATGCCTACTGACCCTAAAAAGGTTTTACCTAAGTCGGATGTGTAGTTTACAAGATCACTCGTGGACAAAATTTTCCCAGGAAGAAGAAAAATAATAATAACTAGAAACGATCTCGTTGCGAGCAACGAGAGGTCTTCCGTCCGATTCTGAAATAAAAAGCGAAAAATCTAGCTGAAAAAGTCATAAAAAATTTCGGACACACAGGGGATCGAACCCGGGTCGCCCGCGTGAAAATCCAACGCGCTAACCATTACGCCATCGGGAACGCCGCTTCAAATTTTTAAATGCGAATATCTCGAGATTGGCTTTATCAATTCAAAATCAAATTACATATTTCGCATCCTATAAAATGTCTCTATTATCACTGTAAAAATCAAAGAAAAATAATGAAAAACAAAAAAGCTGAAAATTTTGATTTTTTTAATTCGCTTCCGGTAGCAACCGGAAGTACCGACGACACACGAAAAGGACATTCCGCATATCTAGAAGTCATGTCCTATGTTCTCCAACAAGTCTCCAGTTCATATCTTTAGTAGTTCCTTAGATCTCGAACTGACAAAATTTCATTTTAAAATCAGGAAAATGGCCATAACTTGGCACCGGAAGCGACTTGTTCCAAAATTCTTCCAAATGTAACAATGGCATATAAGAGCGCATCATCCCTGAAAATTTGATGAAAAACCGATGAATAGTTCTCGAGATATCGCGTGCACAAAATTTGTCTAAAAAATAAGAATAATAATAATAACTAGATATGAAACTCGTTGCGAGCAACGAGAGGTCTTCCGTCCGATTCCGGAAAGAATACGTAAAATCGAGCTGAAAAAGTAAAAAAGATTTGCACACAAGGGGGATTGAACCCAAGTCGCCAGCATGAAATTCCAACGCACTAAATATTACGCTACCGGGACCTCGACTCTTAATCTACTTGTATATATTTACGAAACAGCACTTGTCTCTTAAAATTATGAAAAGCGGGTCACTATTCAAAATTAAGCGCCAAACGCCAGGAGTTAATCTTCGCGCCTTTTCTCTGGAATGTATGCATGTAACAGTAAAGCGGTGAAATGATTATGAATATTTAACTTTTTTCAATTTCCTTTTTATCCCCAAAGTGAACTATACCGATTAATTAATCGAAAAAGGTTGAAACGTTTCGCCGAAAAACATGGCTCACCCTACGATAGTCAAGGAATCAGATATCATTTATGCTCAATTACTTGAATCAGGTCTTTGAGACAAGAATGCTAAAATAAACTCAATGAAGCGATCTTTAAAAAATAGTTTTCTTATTTTTGCTTATATATTAGTTTAATATGACACAAGTGTGCATAGGAAAAACAGTGGTTAAGATTTAAACTTACAATATTAATTGATATTCTTTTTCGAGAAAGTATTACTTATAAGTATGATTTAAGATCTGTTTTTTCCGTGGTGCACAAAAGATATTAGGTATCGAATTTCATTTGCACATTTTAAAAGTCTTTCCTTTTTCTACTTGAAAATCAGCCAAAATCAATTATAGATGACGTTAGTTTGACACAGAACTGCAACGTAACTACGACGTAACAATCCAAGTATTCATTTACATTTCATTTATCCTTATGTTACCTTCATTTAAGCAAACGCTCAGCTGCCTCCGTAAACCCCTATTGCGAAATGTCGGAATTGACAGAGAGAGCCGCCATTTTGGACCCGCTTCAAATTTTTAAATGCGAATATCTCGAGATTGGCTTTTTCAATTCTAAAACGAATTGCACATTTAGCATTCTACAAAGAGTCTCTATTACCCCTATTAAAATCAAAGAAAAATAATGAAAAACAAAAAAGTTGAAAATTTTGACTTTTTTAATTCGCTTCCGGTAGCGACCGGAAGTACTGACGACACACGAAAAGGACATTCCGCATATCTAGAAGTCATGCCCTATGTTCTCCAACAAGTCTCCAGTTTATATCTTTAGTAGTTCTTTAGATCTCGAACTGACAAAATTTCATTTTAAAATCAGAAAAATGGCCATAACTTGGCACCGAAAGCGAATTGTTCCAAAATTCTTCCAAATGTAACAATGGCATACAAGAGCGCATCATCCCTAAAAGTTTGATGAAAAACCGATGAATAGTTCTCGAGATATCGCGTGCACAAAATTTGTCTAAAAAATAAGAATAATAATAATAATAATAATAATAATAAGAAACAGTAGAATCACTATAAGGTCTTCCGTGAAGACGGAAGACCTTAATAATAAGAAACAGTAGAATCACTATAAGGTCTTCCGTGAAGACGGAAGACCTTAATAATAATAACTAGAAACGATCTCGTTGCTAGCAACGAGAGGTCTTCCGTCCGATTCAGGAAAAAAAATCTCGTATAATCGAGCTGAAAAGTGATTCACAATTTTGGTCGCAAAGAGGATTGAACCCATGTCGCCTTTTTCTGTTTTATCCCCAACGCGCAAACCATAAAGCTTTTGGGAGTACTGCTCTAAATATACTTGTGTGTATACTTTTGCAACAGTACACCTGTCTAAGAATCATAAAAGGCGGGTCACTATCAATAATATGCGCCAAACGCCACGAGTAAATATTCGTGCATTTTCCTACATTTTATTTGCTAAAAACTCGACTCTGCAGAACCAGAGAAGGTTTTCTACAGGTCCATTCCCCATCACGGGGAAGACCTTACCTGCACATTGGCACCATGTGTATTACCCGCGCAGCCTATTTATGAGAAAATGAAATGAATATTTTTTAGTGTTTAAGAAAACGTTGAACCTACGCTTGCGAAAGTTCTAAGACATTCAAAGATATTTAATTTCTTCTTTATCAAATCAAGAAACTGATTATACGTTAAATCAGCAAATAGGGGCCTTTACTTATGCCATGAATATCACAGAAAAAGATTCAAAAGTTTGGTCGCAAAGAGGATTGAACCCATGTCGCCTTTTTCTGTTTTATCCCCAACGCGCAAACCATTAAGCTTTTGGGAGTACTGCTCTAAATATACTTGTTTGTATACTTTTGCAACAGTACACCTGTCTAAGAATCCTAAAAGGCGGGTCACTATTAATAATTTGCGCCAAACGCCAGGAGTAAATATTCGCGCATTTTCTTTGAACTTTTATGAAATAAAATAAATAAAACGTTCTTATCGCCTTTATTTTATTTCGACGTTTAAAAAGTCTTTGTACACATTACATATATCGTATCTAGCCCAGTTACACTTAAGTAGTGAAACGGAAATTAAGTGTTAAGATCGACACTGAATTGCAACGTACTACTACGTGAAAGTCCAAGTAGTTTTGTTTACATTTCATGCATTCGTATGTCAGAATGGTTTAATCAAACGCTCAGCTGCCTCCATAAACCCCAATTGCGAAATGGCGGAATTGACAAAGACAGCCGCCATCTGGGGCCCGCTTCAGATTTTCAAATATTAATATCTAGAATTCAGATAAGCCAATTTTCAAACAACTTAGATAGTTATAATCTAATTGTTAAGATGAATACTTTTGATCAATAATGTATAACAAAGAATTGATCATTAGAGAGTTATAGATAAAAAACTTTTGGCCCCTCTTAGCCCCTAATTTGAAGGGTCAGCCCTATTTTTTTTATATCAAATGAAAGGTCTTGCAATATTGAATATTTTGTCTTCAATATGTTTTAACAAATTATGAACAGGAGTGAAGATATGAGACAAAATGCGTCAAATTTTGTGAGATATTTCTGAGACATTTTTTCGGCCCTACCGAACTTCGGTGCCTTTTGCGCTAGAAAGATTTGGAGACCCAATTACAACTCAACAAACCTTCCTCTATTTTCCCTAAAAATCTCAAGTCCATATCTTAAGTCGTTTCGGAGGAGTTTCCCGGACAAGCCGACCCTCTGAAAATCAGAAAATCGTCCATATCTCACGACCGGAAGTGAGATAATCAAAAAGGAAAAAAACCTATCAAGATCAATTGAATATCTTTCAGATCTGAAAGTTTGGTAGAAATCGGACGAGCCATCTCTGAGAAATCGCTTGCACAAAATCGGTTGGAAGAATAATAATAATAATAGGGAAAAAGAAACCGAACGAAAACAAGAAGGTCTTCCGTTGGAGACGGAAGACCTTAATAATAAGAAACAGAGTAAAAACAATATGTTCCCCCAACTTCGTTTGGGGAACATAAAAATTATAGCAGAAAAAAGACTGGGGAGTTTCTAGTATGACTGGGGTGTAGGTTGGTTCCGACTTCGCCCACTCATAAAACTCCTCACTCCTTTGCAAAGCCCCGTCCCTAGAATCACACGCATGAGCAGTTTAAAATATCTGTCGTGAAATAAAGTTCAGTTTAGTGGAAGGTCCTGAAAAACAACTCAATTTAGAAGGGTAACTAGTATCAAAATATTTAACATTTTATGTCAATTAAACTGGAATTCAATTATCCAACAAATAACTTTAATAGAGTTATATTTTCAGGCGAGAGAACAGTGACGTAGAATCGTTTTTGAAAATTCAAGCTACCCGGCTAAAAACAACTTGACAAGCAAAAAAAAAAAAATTTAAACAAGGAAATTGTCCAAACTTGAAAATACATAGGCGTCAGAACCGGGGAGGGGGAGGGGGGGTTAGCCCCCTCTTTTTTTCCAAAGATAGACTTAGTATAGACATTGAACATTGCTGCTTAGGTTTAGCCCCCCCCCCCCCCACTTTCCATGGACACGATGCAGTATAGGTTTAAAAGGGCAAGTTTGGTTTTTGTAAAAAATTTTTGGTTTTTAATTTTCCCCCCCCCCCCCCCCCCCCCCCACACACACACACACACACGAAATAGGATTTTCGGGTTTGGACAGTGTACATTTCTTTTTTTTTTTTTTTTTGCTTGTCAATTTTTTTTTTGAAGGTCTACAAAGTGTTTCTTACACTTTGCCCCCCCCCCCCAACTTTCACTTTGCTTCCGACGCCAATGAAATCCTATTTTGGGGCGGGGTGGGTTTTTGGTTAGATTCAACTTCTTCTATAGTATCAAAAATAAAATTTTCTGCCTACTATACTACATTAACCTTATTTGACCCTTACCCTTACAAAAAGTGGGTCGGCCTCTCAATGCATAGGCGCTTGGTTACAGGATGGTGTATTTTGTGTATTATGTGTTTTTCTATGTGTGTCTGAATACCCTCATTAAAATAAAAATAAAAATTCGCCGAAATTTGCACGTTTTAAAAAATGTCATATTTACTGTATATAAAAAGAGTATACAGTAAATATGACATTTTTTAAAACGTGCAAATTTCGGCGAAATATTATTTTTATTTTAATGAGGGTATTCAGACACACATAGAAAAACACATAATACACAAAATACACCATCCTGTAACCAAGCGCCTATGTTTCAATGAACATATTCAGTAAAGTATATAAAGCTACATGTGTATGTCTGAAAAAAGAGGCCGCTATTCCTGTGTGCCCAGACAAAATAAATATGGAGTTTCCATCATTGGGTCGGGTGATCGGATCCGGTCTTCAAAAGTTCGATTGATAAAGTATTAAGGCAGAAAATAGAAACATCTCGAATAACCCCGGCCCGGGTTTGCTTACCTAGTTTTACCAACACTCGTAGCGAACACCCCTGCCACCTAGCGTTATAATGCGGCACTAAATTTTAACAACTGTATTCGTCTTCATTGAATATGCTTCATTCTTTGTGTGATTGAATTCACGTTCGTAATAGAGATAATCATTTAAGAAACTGTATCAGTTTAAAAGAAAGTAAAATGAATTTACAAGAATAAAGCAACATAGAAGTAAGGGCAAAATGAAGAAGGATAAAAGTCAAAGTGAAATGTAATAAAGACGAATATGAAAACAATAAAGTGACATATAATTACAACAATAACAAAGCATAAAGAAGTAGGTAGAATAAGAATAAAAGCAAGATACATAGACTTTTGGCGGTAATTCCCTTCCATACTCTTAAACATCAGAGGTGGGATTAGGTGCCCTGGAGGAATGAGCATCCCCTGCTGACCAGTCACACCCGCCGTGTGTGCTCCTAATCATGATCGGGAAATAACAGAAAAATCCGACGACTAGACAATTCAGTGTCATAATAAATAATGGAAAAACGTCAGTCAGATTTGATATGTATGATAAATTCTGTTCATTACAAAACACCTCATGTTCGGAGTACTGTTTTCTTTTATTTTCATGACTCTTTGTGGAATCATAGTATTTTCATGAGTCTTTGTGGAATCATTATCAAAACAACGTAAACAACAGCATGTTTTGAAAACTTGTTTCCCACCAGCTATCGACCCTATTCATGTAGTATATTGTCTGTAAAGAAGGCCCATGAGGCTTGGAAGTTAAAAATGCTTTTAATACTTGATTTTAAAAAAAAGCATTAAAAAGTTTCAAACTAATAAAGAAGCATTGATGCCTATACATTTTGTATTTTTAAAAGCTGTCTCTTTCTGGCCACTGCACCTTCAACCATAAGCATTTAAATCTTAGTCAAAATAAAATTTAGTTAAAAAGATT
>NW_026927229.1:0-30324 GCF_032062105.1 Saccostrea cuccullata | reverse complement strand
AGATCATGACTTTGTGGTTTGCGGAATCGTCTTTTTGTGCGTCGTCAGTACTTCCGGTTTGTACCGGAAGGGTATTTAAAAAATGCAATTTTCCAACTTTTTTGTTATTCAATATTTTTTTGTGATGTTAATAATTTGAATAGAGACTCATTTGCAAATGCGTTATATGTAATTTGTTTTAGAATCGAAAAAGCCCATCTCGAGATATTTGCATTTAAAAAATTGAAGCGGTGTTTTCAATGGCCGAATGGTTAACGCGTTGGATTGTCACGCGAGCGACCCGGGTTCGCTCCCCCGAATGTCCGATATTTTTTTATCACTTTTTCTGCTAGATTTTTTGCATTTTATTTCAAAATGGGACGGAAGACCTCTCGTTGCTCGCAACGAGATCGTTCTAGTTATTATTATTATTCTTTTTTCTTCTTATTTCTTCTCCGGTACTTTTTTGTCCGGAAGTGTTCTCAGAAACTGTTCACCAAACTAAGTTAAAACCTTTTTAGGGTTAGTAGGCATGTTGTGTAGATGTGCCGAACGAAGGTCATTTTGCGCGCATTCGCCTGCACGTGCGGGCACGTGCAATGAGTAAAATGACTGATATATTTAATATTGTTGTAACGTTTATTTTTTTTGATAAAATGTTTTGAAACTCATTATATAAAGATATATAAGATGTGTAGATAAGATGACATGGTCAAATTTGCATGAACTCACGCGCATGCACGTGCGCTTTGCTCTGATTGGCTGAAACAGAAATCTCAATATCTTTTTTGTTTTATAATGAAATGCTTTGAAATTTATAACATAGACATGCATTAGGAGGTACTACAATATGATATATAAATTTTGTTATGAAATCACGCGCATGCGCGTGCGCTGCAATCTGATTGGCTGAAACTTTAAATGACTATAACTCCCTTGGTTTTCAACCAAACAGCATGGGATTTACAACATAGATAGACATAAAAGACTCCTACAAGATGGTGTAGTCACCATTCACATGCATGCACGTGCGTGCACGTGCGCTTTGCTCTGATTGGCTGAAACAAAAATCTCAATATCTTTTCTGTTTTTTCTACAAAATGCTTTGAAATTTAAAACATAAACATACTTTAAGATGTCCTACAATATGATATATAATAATTGTCATGAAAATACGCGCATGCACGTGCGCTGCAATCTGATTGGCTTTAACTTTAAATGGCTATAACTCCCTTGTTTTTCAACCAAACAGGATGGGATTAAGAACATAGACAGACATAATGGACTCTAACAAGAAGTTATGGTCCTCATGCACGTGCGTGCACGTGCAAATGAGTAAAATAGTGTAGACTAGATGATATCGTCATTACGCTCATGCAATCACATGCGCACGCCTGCATTGCTTAAATTTGAAATACTTGGTATACTTTTGGGAAAACGTTGTTTACGTCTTAAATGCATAGATTTTGCCTTCTTTAATGAAACTTACAGGGAATATAGCACGAGAAGGGAGTTGGGGAGCGTTTGGGGAACATCTGTAACGGTTCCCGTTACAATTAGCACTAGTTATGTTCCCCAAACGAAGTTGGGGAACATATTGTTTTTACTCTGTTTCTTATTATTATTATTATTATTATTATTATTTTTCTTCTCGGGAAAATTTTGTCCGCGAATGATCTTGTAAAGTACACATCCGATTAAGGGGAAACCTTTTTAGGGTAAGTAGGCATGCTATGTAGATTTGCGGAATCAAGGTCATTTTGCGTGCACGTGCTTGCAAGAGCGCGCACGTGCAAAACTTGAAATGACCAATATATAAAGGATATAACCGAAACTTTTCTATTTTTAGACGAAATGTTTTGAAACTCATAATGTAAGGATATATGAGTAGTATGCACAGGATGACATGGTCAAAATAGCAAGATCGCACGTGCAAGCACGTGCGCTTCGCTCTGATTGGCTGAACCTAAAGTCTCAATATCTTTCTTGTTTTTTGATAAAATCATTTGAAATTTTGAACATAGTCATACATTAGGGAGATCTACAGCCTGTAATAAAAAAAAATCATGAAAGCATGTGCATGCACGTGTGCTTGCAAAAGCTCGCACGTGCAACACGAGAAATATCCAATATAATTGATACAGACGTAACTATTCAAATTATTGATAATATGCTTTAAAACTCATATAAGAAGTATATATTAGAAGCACAGACAAGATGACATGGTCAAAAAAGCAAGATCGCATGCGCATGCACGTGCGCTTCGCTCTGATTGGCTGAAACTTATGTCTCAATATCTTTCTTGTTTTTTGACGAAATCCTTTGAAATTTTAAATATAGGCATGTATTAGGATATCCTACGATAAGATATATAGCAATTATCATGAAAATGCGTGCATGCAAGTGCGCTGCAATCTGATTGGCTTATGCTTTACATAGCTATAACTCCCTTGGTTTTCAACCAAACAGGATGGGATTTGGAACATGGATAGATATAATGGACTTCTACAAGAAGACATGGTCACCATGCACATGCATACACGTGCATGTACGTGCGCTGCAATCTGATTGGTTGAAACTTTGAACAGCTATAACTCCCTTGGTTTTCAACCAAACGGGGTGGGATTTAGAACATAGATAGATGTAATGGACTTCTACGAAAGTATGGTCGCCATGCTCATGTGAGCACGTGCGTGCACGTGAAATGAGTAAAATCAAAAATACACTTGAATTAGCGTATTTTTTAATACTTTTGGATTAAATACTTTCATATTTAGTATATTAAAATCTATAGATTGTGAAGACAAGATTATATGGTCATTACGCACGTGCATTCACATGCGCACGCGTGCAATGCTAAAATTTGAATGAAATTGGTATACTTCTGGGTAAACGTTGTTAAAGTCTCAAATGCATAGAGTTTGTCTTATTTAATGAAGCTTATAGGGAATATGGCACCAATAGGGAGTTGGGGAGCGTTTGGGGAACATCTGTAACGGTCCCCGTTACAATTAGCACTAGTTATTATTATTTTTCTTCTCGGGAAAATTTTGTCCGCGAATGATCTTGTAAAGTACACATCCGATTAACGGGAAACCTTTTTAGGATAAGTAGGTATGTTATGTAGATTTGCGGAACGAAGGTCATTTTGCGCGCACGTGCTTCGGGAGCGCGCACGTGCAACACGTGAAATGACCAATATACTTGAAATTGCCGTAACTTTTACATTTTTTAATGTAATGCTTTGATATTTAGAATATATAGACATATTATAAATGTAGATAAAATGACATTGTCAACATGCCATTTTGCGCGCACGTGCTTGCAAGAGCGCGCACGTGCAACACGTGAAATGACCAATATAATGGATATAGCCGTAACTTTTCTATTTTTTGATGAAATCTTTTGAAATTTATAATGTAAGGATATATTAGTAGCGTTAACAAGATGACATGATAAAAAATGCAAGATCTCACGCGCATGCACGTGCGCTTCGCTCTGATTGGCTGAAACTAAAGTCTCCATATCTTTCTTGTTTTTTGACCAAATCCTTTGAAATTTTAAACATAGGCATGTATTAGGATATCCTACAATAAGATTTATAGCAATTATCATGAAAACACGTGCATGCACGTGCGCTGCAATCTGATTGGCTTTTGCTTTAAATAGCTATAACTCCCTTGGTTTTCAACCAAACAGGATGGGATTTGGAACATGGATAGATATAATGGACTTCTACAAGAAGATACAGTCACCATGCATATGCATACACGTGCATGTACGTGCGCTGCAATCTGATTGGCTGAAACTTTGAACAGCTATAACTCCCTTGGTTTTCAACCAAATGGGGTGGGATTTAGAACATAGATAGGTGTAATAGACTTCTACAAGAAAGTATGGTCGCCATGCTCATGTGATCACGTGCGTGCACGTAGAATGAGTAAAATCAAAATTACACTTAAATTAGCGTATTTTTTAATACTTTTGGATTAAATACTTTGATATTTAGTATATTAAAACCTATAGATTGTGAAGACAAGATTATATGGTCATTACGCACGTGCATTCACATGCGCACGCGTGCAATGCTAAAATTTGAATGAAATTGGTATACTTCTGGGTAAATGATGTTAAATTCTCAAATGCATAGAGTTTGTCTCATTTAATGAAGCTTTTAGGGAATATGGCACCAAAAGGAAGTTGGGGAGCGTTTGGGGAACATCTGTAACGGTCCCCGTTACAATTAGCACTAGTTATTAAGGTCTTCCGACTTCCTTCGGAAGACCTTATTGTTTTCCTTCTGTTTTCTATTATTATTATTATTATTATTCCACTTTTCGTAGTACAGGTCATATCTCCGCTGTGCGTGGTTCAATTTGAACGATTTTTTCAGGAATGGTGCATCATGTTAATATCTCCAGGGGTGTCCCTCACTTTTTCGAAATTTACTTCCGTTCGCGTTTTTTGGGGAAATTTGTATTTTTTAAATGGAATTTTGTCGCAAAAAATTCTCGAGAACAGTAACAGATATAAAACTGAAACTTACGGACATGATAGAAAATCGAATGTAGATGTGCTGATCGACCTTCATTTTTCGTCGTTTTGACTTCCGGTCGCAAACGGAAGTGAATTCTAAAAGTCTAATTTTTCAACTTTTTTGTTTTCCACTATTTTTCTTTGGAAATCACAGGGTTGATAGAGTATCTTTTAAGAACTCTAAATATGTTTTCAACATTTTCATGCGTGCATTTATTGCAAAGATATGACCAATCCAAACTTTGTCTCACTGTCGAGGGTTCGAATCCCGCTGGGGGCGTTGCAAATTTTTTTTCTTTGTTTCTGTCTTTTTTCAGTTGCATATGTCTTTTCTTTCTTTTTTATAATGTATGGTAGATTTTGTCGATTTTTAAAAGCTATATTTTGAGATATTTTGTGGAATAACTAAAAATCACGATCTATGTTGAGAGACTGCTGTCAATGAAAGTAAACGATAAAAATACATTCTGAAATCTATTTCATGGCCTGACGGAGCAGAGATTTCTAACGAAAAGTCGGGCGGAAGACCTGTTTGTTGCCCTAGCAACAAGAACGCATCTAGTTATTATTAGTATTCTTTTTTCTTCTTATTTCTTCTCCGGTACTTTTTTGTCCGGAAGTGTTCTCAGAAACTGTTCACCAAACTAAGTTAAAACCTTTTCAGGGTTAGTAGGCATGTTGTGTAGATGTGCTGAACGAAGGTCATTTTGCGCGCATTCGCATGCATGTGCGGGCGCGTGCAATGAGTAAAATGACTGATATATTTAATATGGTTGTAACTTTTATAATTTTTGATAAAATGTTTTGAAACTCATTATATAAGAATATATAAGATGTGTAGATAAGATGACATGGTCAAATTTGCATGAACTCACGCGTATGCACGTGCGCTTTGCTCTGATTGGCTGTAACATAAATCTTAATATCTTTTTTGTTTTATGATGAAATGCTTTGAAATTTATAACATAGACATGCATTAGGATGTACTACAATATGATATATAAAAATTTTCATGAAATCACGTGCATGCACGTGCGCTGCAATCTGATTGGCTGAAACTTTAAATGACTATAACTCTCTTGGTTTTCAACCAAACAGCATGAGATTTAGAACAGAGATAGACATTAAGAACTCCTACAAGATGGTATGGTCACCATTCACATACATGCACGTGCGTGCACATGTGCTTTGCTCTGATTGGCTGAAACAAAAATCTCAATATCTTTTCTGTTTTTTTACAAAATGCTTTGAAATTTAAAACAAAGGCATACTTTAAGATGTCCTACAATATGATATATAATAATTGTCATGAAAACACGCGCATGCACGTACGCTGCAATCTGATTGGCTTAAACTTTAAATTGCTATAACTCCCTTGTTTTTCAACCAAACATGATGGGATTAAGAACATAGACAGACATAATGGACACTTACAAAAAGATATGGTCATCATGCACGTTCGTGCACGTGCAATGAGTAAAAAGTGTAGAAAAGATTATATCGTCATTAAGCTAATGCAATCACATGCGCACGCCTACATTGCTTAAATTTGAAATACTTGGTATAGTTTTGGGAAAACTTTGTTTACGTCTTAAATGCATAGATTTTGCCTTCTTTGATGAAACTTACAGGGTATATGGCACGAGAAGGGAGTTGGGGAGCGTTTGGGGAACATCTGTAACGGTTCCCGTTACAATTAGCACTAGTTATTATTATTATGTCGCCCCGAACGAAGTCGGGGACGACATATTGATATTGTACGCATGTTTTTTTTATCCAGGCTGTTTCTCGGAGATGGCTGGGACAATCTTCCTGAAACTTTCCTCAAAGGACGATCACTGGTTGTAGTTGTGCAGTGAGGTCGTTCAGTTCCAATATGTCTACCGTTGCCATGGAAACCTGTAAAAAGCGACAAATTTTGTCCGAGAGTGTTCTCTCTGGTCCCTTAAACGTTCGTCATGAAACTTTTCTTATTTTAAGGATTAGTATATGTAGTTCTGCAACTGGTATTTAAAATTTTCATATAATCGATTATTGCCATGGAAACCAGGTGAAAGTAAAAATTCTTTAATTTCGATTTTCTCAATAACTACTCAGGCAATCGTTTTGAAACTTTCAATGTTTATTCCTTGCAATGTGTCAAAGTGATTTCTACTTTCAAAATAATTGTAATGAGTCGCTCACGGTTGCCATAGAAACGAAACAGAAAAAAAGATTCAGATGTACACATGTGTTCTCCAAGGTCTAGGTCAAAGGGTCAAAGTTCGTCGTATCCAATAAAAGTTCTTTTCACAAGAATTACATATTTGAAATACGAAAGCCCTAGTACTTACCGTTCAAACGTTATGGCTATTTACTATGTTCAAGACGACCCCCCCCCTTTTTTTTAAGCACACAGCCAAGTAGAATACACAGATATAACATATACAACTTACAAGTAACTTTTTAAAATCTTCATTCATAAAATTCAGTTCCCGTCATGTGATATTTTGCCATCATTCATTCTCCTTCTGTTTTGTCTCTTGAATTTATAAATATTTTATTTTATCTATATAAAAAAAAAAATAACGATTGTCAGCTGCATTTATTATCATTTCGCGTTTTCTTGTATATCTATCACTTGTATATTATTCATTTCATTAGATAGTGCAAGTATAAATTAAAAAATTGGTACGTCATTTCCATAGTTTTTATTCATTCATAAATTCTTTGATCCGCTCCTGATGGTTCGCAAAGCCTTGATCACCACTGTATACAAAACATTCATCTCGCCGAAAATGTTCATGATTCCACTAAACTGAGAAAGTTCACACATGATTTATCATCTCATAACACACATCAGCTCTCTGCAATGCAGAAATGCTCGAATTGAAGGGGAAAATTCAGGAGTTATTGCTGAGAAAAATTCAGGAGTTATTATGTCGCCCCGAACGAAGTCGGGGACGACATATTGATATTGTACGCATGTTTTTTTTATCCAGGCTGTTTCTCGGAGATGGCTGGGACAATCTTCCTGAAACTTTCCTCAAAGGACGATCACTGGTTGTAGTTGTGCAGTGAGGTCGTTCAGTTCCAATATGTCTACCGTTGCCATGGAAACCTGTAAAAAGCGACAAATTTTGTCCGAGAGTGTTCTCTCTGGTCCCTTAAACGTTCGTCATGAAACTTTTCTTATTTTAAGGTTTAGTATATGTAGTTCTGCAACTGGTATTTAAAATTTTCATATAATCGATTATTGCCATGGAAACCAGGTGAAAGTAAAAATTCTTTAATTTCGATTTTCTCAATAACTACTCAGGCAATCGTTTTGAAACTTTCAATGTTTATTCCTTGCAATGTGTCAAAGTGATTTCTACTTTCAAAATAATTGTAATGAGTCGCTCACGGTTGCCATAGAAACGAAACAGAAAAAAAGATTCAGATGTACACATGTGTTCTCCAAGGTCTAGGTCAAAGGGTCAAAGTTCGTCGTATCCAATAAAAGTTCTTTTCACAAGGATTACATATTTGAAATACGAAAGCCCTATTACTTACCGTTCAAACGTTATGGCTATTTACTATGTTCAAGACGACCCCCCCCCTTTTTTTTTGAAGCACACAGCCAAGTAGAATACACAGATATAACATATACAACTTACAAGTAACTTTTTAAAATCTTCATTCATAAAATTCAGTTCCCGTCATGTGATATTTTGCCATCATTCATTCTCCTTCTGTTTTGTCTCTTGAATTTATAAATATTTTATTTTATCTATATAAAAAAAATAACGATTGTCAGCTGCATTTATTATCATTTCGCGTTTTCTTGTATATCTATCACTTGTATATTATTCATTTCATTAGATAGTGCAAGTATAAATTAAAAAATTGGTACGTCATTTCCATAGTTTTTATTCATTCATAAATTCTTTGATCCGCTCCTGATGGTTCGCAAAGCCTTGATCACCACTGTATACAAAACATTCATCTCGCCGAAAATGTTCATGATTCCACTAAACTGAGAAAGTTCACACATGATTTATCATCTCATAACACACATCAGCTCTCTGCAATGCAGAAATGCTCGAATTGAAGGGGAAAATTCAGGAGTTATTGCTGAGAAAAATTCAGGAGTTATTATGTCGCCCCGAACGAAGTCGGGGACGACATATTGATATTGTACGCATGTTTTTTTTATCCAGGCTGTTTCTCGGAGATGGCTGGGACAATCTTCCTGAAACTTTCCTCAAAGGACGATCACTGGTTGTAGTTGTGCAGTGAGGTCGTTCAGTTCCAATATGTCTACCGTTGCCATGGAAACCTGTAAAAAGCGACAAATTTTGTCCGAGAGTGTTCTCTCTGGTCCCTTAAACGTTCGTCATGAAACTTTTCTTATTTTAAGGTTTAGTATATGTAGTTCTGCAACTGGTATTTAAAATTTTCATATAATCGATTATTGCCATGGAAACCAGGTGAAAGTAAAAATTCTTTAATTTCGATTTTCTCAATAACTACTCAGGCAATCGTTTTGAAACTTTCAATGTTTATTCCTTGCAATGTGTCAAAGTGATTTCTACTTTCAAAATAATTGTAATGAGTCGCTCACGGTTGCCATAGAAACGAAACAGAAAAAAAGATTCAGATGTACACATGTGTTCTCCAAGGTCTAGGTCAAAGGGTCAAAGTTCGTCGTATCCAATAAAAGTTCTTTTCACAAGGATTACATATTTGAAATACGAAAGCCCTATTACTTACCGTTCAAACGTTATGGCTATTTACTATGTTCAAGACGACCCCCCCCCCTTTTTTTTTGAAGCACACAGCCAAGTAGAATACACAGATATAACATATACAACTTACAAGTAACTTTTTAAAATCTTCATTCATAAAATTCAGTTCCCGTCATGTGATATTTTGCCATCATTCATTCTCCTTCTGTTTTGTCTCTTGAATTTATAAATATTTTATTTTATCTATATAAAAAAAATAACGATTGTCAGCTGCATTTATTATCATTTCGCGTTTTCTTGTATATCTATCACTTGTATATTATTCATTTCATTAGATAGTGCAAGTATAAATTAAAAAATTGGTACGTCATTTCCATAGTTTTTATTCATTCATAAATTCTTTGATCCGCTCCTGATGGTTCGCAAAGCCTTGATCACCACTGTATACAAAACATTCATCTCGCCGAAAATGTTCATGATTCCACTAAACTGAGAAAGTTCACACATGATTTATCATCTCATAACACACATCAGCTCTCTGCAATGCAGAAATGCTCGAATTGAAGGGGAAAATTCAGGAGTTATTGCTGAGAAAAATTCAGGAGTTATTATGTCGCCCCGAACGAAGTCGGGGACGACATATTGATATTGTACGCATGTTTTTTTTATCCAGGCTGTTTCTCGGAGATGGCTGGGACAATCTTCCTGAAACTTTCCTCAAAGGACGATCACTGGTTGTAGTTGTGCAGTGAGGTCGTTCAGTTCCAATATGTCTACCGTTGCCATGGAAACCTGTAAAAAGCGACAAATTTTGTCCGAGAGTGTTCTCTCTGGTCCCTTAAACGTTCGTCATGAAACTTTTCTTATTTTAAGGATTAGTATATGTAGTTCTGCAACTGGTATTTAAAATTTTCATATAATCTATTATTGCCATGGAAACCAGGTGAAAGTAAAAATTCTTTAATTTCGATTTTCTCAATAACTACTCAGGCAATCGTTTTGAAACTTTCAATGTTTATTCCTTGCAATGTGTCAAAGTGATTTCTACTTTCAAAATAATTGTAATGAGTCGCTCACGGTTGCCATAGAAACGAAACAGAAAAAAAGATTCAGATGTACACATGTGTTCTCCAAGGTCTAGGTCAAAGGGTCAAAGTTCGTCGTATCCAATAAAAGTTCTTTTCACAAGGATTACATATTTGAAATACGAAAGCCCTATTACTTACCGTTCAAACGTTATGGCTATTTACTATGTTCAAGACGACCCCCCCCCCCCCTTTTTTTTGAAGCACACAGCCAAGTAGAATACACAGATATAACATATACAACTTACAAGTAACTTTTTAAAATCTTCATTCATAAAATTCAGTTCCCGTCATGTGATATTTTGCCATCATTCATTCTCCTTCTGTTTTGTCTCTTGAATTTATAAATATTTTATTTTATCTATATAAAAAAAATAACGATTGTCAGCTGCATTTATTATCATTTCGCGTTTTCTTGTATATCTATCACTTGTATATTATTCATTTCATTAGATAGTGCAAGTATAAATTAAAAAATTGGTACGTCATTTCCATAGTTTTTATTCATTCATAAATTCTTTGATCCGCTCCTGATGGTTCGCAAAGCCTTGATCACCACTGTATACAAAACATTCATCTCGCCGAAAATGTTCATGATTCCACTAAACTGAGAAAGTTCACACATGATTTATCATCTCATAACACACATCAGCTCTCTGCAATGCAGAAATGCTCGAATTGAAGGGGAAAATTCAGGAGTTATTGCTGAGAAAAATTCAGGAGTTATTATGTCGCCCCGAACGAAGTCGGGGACGACATATTGATATTGTACGCATGTTTTTTTTATCCAGGTTGTTTCTCGGAGATGGCTGGGACAATCTTCCTGAAACTTTCCTCAAAGGACGATCACTGGTTGTAGTTGTGCAGTGAGGTCGTTCAGTTCCAATATGTCTACCGTTGCCATGGAAACCTGTAAAAAGCGACAAATTTTGTCCGAGAGTGTTCTCTCTGGTCCCTTAAACGTTCGTCATGAAACTTTTCTTATTTTAAGGATTAGTATATGTAGTTCTGCAACTGGTATTTAAAATTTTCATATAATCGATTATTGCCATGGAAACCAGGTGAAAGTAAAAATTCTTTAATTTCGATTTTCTCAATAACTACTCAGGCAATCGTTTTGAAACTTTCAATGTTTATTCCTTGCAATGTGTCAAAGTGATTTCTACTTTCAAAATAATTGTAATGAGTCGCTCACAGTTGCCATAGAAACGAAACAGAAAAAAAGATTCAGATGTACACATGTGTTCTCCAAGGTCTAGGTCAAAGGGTCAAAGTTCGTCGTATCCAATAAAAGTTCTTTTCACAAGGATTACATATTTGAAATACGAAAGCCCTAGTACTTACCGTTCAAACGTTATGGCTATTTACTATGTTCAAGACGACCCCCCCCTTTTTTTGAAGCACACAGCCAAGTAGAATACACAGATATAACATATACAACTTACAAGTAACTTTTTAAAATCTTCATTCATAAAATTCAGTTCCCGTCATGTGATATTTTGCCATCATTCATTCTCCTTCTGTTTTGTCTCTTGAATTTATAAATATTTTATTTTATCTATATAAAAAAAATAACGATTGTCAGCTGCATTTATTATCATTTCGCGTTTTCTTGTATATCTATCACTTGTATATTATTCATTTCATTAGATAGTGCAAGTATAAATTAAAAAATTGGTACGTCATTTCCATAGTTTTTATTCATTCATAAATTCTTTGATCCGCTCCTGATGGTTCGCAAAGCCTTGATCACCACTGTATACAAAACATTCATCTCGCCGAAAATGTTCATGATTCCACTAAACTGAGAAAGTTCACACATGATTTATCATCTCATAACACACATCAGCTCTCTGCAATGCAGAAATGCTCGAATTGATGGTGGCATGTCAGATTCGTTTTTCGGTAGAACCTCTAAAATGAAAGCGAAAGAGGGAAATTTCAGAGTTCTCACTGGCGTTACAATACACAAAATAATTCGACTGATCTTCTTCATAAATTACATTTCCCAAGCTTTTATGATAGGAAAGATACTGCCAATTAACAAGTATGAGGCTCAGTTCAGTACATCTGCCAGATTTCGTTTATGCAAGTCTGCAAATTGAGGAACTTGTAATTTTCCTGCACTACTTTCTTCTCCTACCGATTCTAAAAATAATGAGAGGGATGTACCGAATTAAGGTCTTCCGTTTCCAATGGAAAGGACTGATATAACTCAAAGGTTTTCAAACTTAGCTTATGGACTTTTGTTTTAGTGATGATAAAAATGAAAGTCTTGTCTAATACGGGGCGACATATGCTATTGCTTGCAATAGCAGACTTTCTAGTTATGTTCCCCAAACGAAGTTGGGGAACATATTGTTTTTACTCTGTTTCTTATTATTATTATTATTATTATTATGTTCCCCAAACGGAGTTTGGGAACAAATTGTTTTTACTTTTTCTGAATTTTTTCTTTGTTCTCCGGTACTTTTTTGTCCGCGAGTGTTCTCGTAAACTACTCATCCGATCTAGGTGAAACCTTTTTAGGGTCACTAGGTATGTTATGTAGATGTGCGGAACGAAGGTCATTTTGCGCGCACGTGCGTGCATGTGCGCGCACGTGTAACACGTGAAATGACCAATATAATAGATTTAGCCGTAACTTTTTAAATATTGGATGAAATGCTTTGAAACTCATAATATAAGGATATAATAGTAGTATAGACATGATGACATGGTCAAAATAGCAAGATCTCACGCGCATGCAGGTGCCCCTCGCTGCGATTGGCTGAAACTAAAAGTCTAAATATCTATTTTGTTTTCTGACAAAATCCTTTGAAATTTTGAACACAGTCTTACATTATGAAGATCTACAGCATGATATATAAGAATAATCATGAACGCACGCACATGCACGTGTGCTGCAATCTGATTGGCTAAAACTTTAAATGCCTACAACTTTCTTGGTTCTCAATAATACAGGGTGAAATTTCAAATATGAATAGATATAATGATTGCCTACATTATACTTCTATCAAAAGTAAATGCATAGACGTGCATGCACATGCGACCGCACACGATGTATTAAAAGACAGTATACTTGAGTGTTTGATGTTCATGCAGAATTAAGAACTTCTAAATGTCAAGACATGTAACATACTGAAGCATGCAGATCTTTTTACCCTTGACCTTGAAACTTAGGTCAAGGTCACTGGTAACCTGAATAAAATGTTGATATTAGCTATTTACCAAAATCACCTTGACCTATGAACTTGAAATCGACCTTAACCTTTGTCCTTGACCCAAGGGTAAAAAGAAACATGAAGTACATGTACATGTATCTAGAAACACCTTTCAGAGTTTATTTCGGTTGACAGGTTAGAAGTTAAAGAAGTGGTGGTTTTTAATGACCTTGACCTTTCATCCAAATGTCACAATCAATCTTAAGTTCTTGGAATAAGATACAAGATTCAACTCCAACGTTAAATAGGTTAAGAATAAAAATAACCCCCCCCCCACCCCCCTCCCCACACACACACACACAAACAAATCAAATTAATGGCAACGTAGAGAATCACTGTTAAACTTAAATAACACCTCGGACCCACATAAAATTTCAGGAAAACTGCAGAAAAGAGCTCGAGGAAAGTGTATTAAAATATTTCATTTGAGTTTCCAAAGTATATAGAAATTATTGATTTATACAGAAAAAATGACAAATCCTGTCGTGTTTAAAATTAAAGTGCAGATGACCAAAGTTGGCATATAAGCCTTTTATAGCCTATTTATTCAGATGTCGTTAATAGCATTCAATTCTACTGATTTGAAATAATATTTTAAAACCAAGCATCCTTTGTTTAATTTACCTTTGAAATTTATTTGAATTTTTTTAGAATTACGCAATCCCCAGAAATAGCGATTTTCGGTATATTAAAAAATCAATATACATGTACGCTCCTTCGTAAAATAATCAGATATTTGCATTCATGAAAAAAGTACTAATAAGAAGGTGTTAAACAATATAGGTCACATTAGCTGACACGTATGTCTTTTTAAACATCTCTTGTAAAACCCAGAGAGTAGCCCCCTATGCATTGGAAAAAATGAATAGTTCCGGTCAAAAAACCTTTATATATTTATTTACAAAGTATATAAAATTTACCAGGCACAGGTATCAGAGTTGTCAAAATGGCCTGAGAGGAAATATTAAAAAAAATTCTGAACAGAAAGGAAAATCCCTTTTCCATGTATGGAACTACTATTGAATAAGTTCATTTTGATTGGTTAGGTATTGGCGTGATACCCTTAGTCGACTTTAACCCTGTTTTGTCGTCGGAATAAAACCAACTTTGAGCCCGAGGTTAACATAAGTAGAGAAATAAAATGTGAATCGATAAATTAAAAATATGACATATGCTTGAAAAATGGTAAATTTATATATGTATTTTTTTCTTTGATTCGCGGGATAGAAAGATATGTTAATCGCTTAATCAACATGCTATAATCATCTTGCATAATTATGCATGTACATGTACGTATGCGCGCATGCAAAACGTTAAACAATATATCGTTGATAGTTGATATCATTGTAACTTTTATATTCTTAAATGAAATCCTGGGATACTTAGCATATTTATAAAAGGTTTTAGAGGAATAAGGCACGATAAGGGACATGGGGAGCGTTTGGGGAACATCTGTAACGGTCCCCGTTACAATTAGCACTAGTTATTATTATTATGTTCCCCAAACGAAGTTGGGGAACATATTGTTTTTACTCTGTTTCTTATTATTATTATTATTATTATTATTATTCTTTTTTCTTCTTATTTCTTCTCCGGTACTTTTTTGTCCGGAAGTGTTCTCAGAAACTGTTCACCAAACTAAGTTAAAACCTTTTTAGGGTTAGTAGGCATGTTGTGTAGATGTGCCGAACGAAGGTCATTTTGCGCGCATTCGCATGCACGTGCGGGCGCGTGCAATGAGTAAAATGACTGATATATTTAATATGGTTGTAACTTTTATATTTTTTGATGAAATGTTTTGAAACTCATTATATAAAGATATATAAGATGTGTAGATAAGATGACATGGTCAAATTTGCATGAACTCACGCGCATGCACGTGCGCTTTGCTCTGATTGGCTGAAACAGAAATCTCAATATCTTTTTTGTTTTATGATGAAATGCTTTGAAATTTCTAACATAGACATGCATTAGGATGTACTACAATATGATATATAAAATTTTTCATCAAATCACGCGCATGCCCCTGCGCTGCAATCTGATTGGCTGAAACTTTAAATGAGTATAACTCCCTTGGTTTTCAACCAAACAGCATGGGATTTACAACATAGATAGACATAAAGGACTCCTACAGGATGGAATGGTCAACATTCACATGCATGCATATGCGTGCACGTGCGCTTTGCTCTGATTGGCTGACACAAAAATCTCAATATCTTTTCTGCTTTTTTACAAAATGCTTTGAAATTTAAAACATAAGCATACTTTAAGATGTCCTACAATATGATATATAATAATTGTCATTAAAAATACGCGCATGCACGTGCGCTGCAATCTGATTGGCTTAAACTTTAAATGGCTATAACTCCCTTGTTTTTCAACCAAACAGGATGGGATTAAGAACATAGACAGACATAATGGACTCCTACAAGAAGGTATGGTCATCATGCACGTTCGTGCACGTGCAAATGAGTAAAATAGTGTAGACAAGATGATATCGTCATTACGCTCATGCAATCACATGCGCACGCCTGCATTGCTTAAATTTGAAATACTTGGTATACTTTTGGGAAAACGTTGTTTACGTCTTAAATGCATAGATTTTGCCTTCTTTAATGAAACTTACAGGGAATATGGCACGAGAAGGGAGTTGGGGAGCGTTTGGGGAACATCTGTAACGGTTCCCGTTACAATTAGCACTAGTTATTCTTTTTTCTTCTTATTTCTTCTCCGGTACTTTTTTGTCCGGAAGTGTTCTCAGAAACTGTTCACCAAACTAAGTTAAAACCTTTTTAGGGTTAGTAGGCATGTTGTGTAGATGTGCCGAACGAAGGTCATTTTGCGCGCATTCGCATGCACGTGCGGGCGCGTGCAATGAGTAAACTGACTGATATATTTAATATGGTTGTAACTTTTATATTTTTTGATAAAATGTTTTGAAACTCATTATATAAAGATATATAAGTTGTGTAGATAAGATGGCATGGTCAAATTTGCATGAACTCACGCGCATGCACGTGCGCTTTGCTCTAATTGGCTGAAACAGAAATCTTAATATCTTTTTTGTTTTATGATGAAATGCTTTGAAATTTAAAACATAGACATGTATTAAGATGTACTACAATATGGTATATAAAATTTTTCATGAAATCACGCGCATGCACGTGCGCTGCAAACTGATTGGCTGATACTTTAAATGACTATAACTCCCTTGGTTTTCAACCAAACAGCATGGGATTTAGAACATAGATAGACATAAAGGACTCCTACAAGATGGTATGCTCACCATTATTATGCATGCACGTGCGTGCACGTGCGCTTTGCTCTGATTGGCTGAAACAAAAATCTCAATATCTTTTCTGTTTTTTTACAAAATGCTTTGAAGTTTAAAACATAGGCATAGTTTTAAGATGTCCTACAATAAGATATATAATAATTGTCATGAAAACACGCGCATGCACGTGCGCTGCAATCTGACTGGCTTAAACTTTAAATGGCTATAACTCCCTTGTTTTTCAACCAAACAGGATGGGATTAAGAACATAGACAGACATAAAAGACTCCTACAAGAAGGTATGGTCATCATGCACGTGCGAGCACGTGCATATGAGTAAAATAGTATAGACAAGATGATATTGTCATTACGCTCTTGCAATCACATGCGCACGCCTGCATTGCTTAAATTTGAAATACTTGGTATACTTTTGGGAAAACGTTGTTTACGTCTAAAATGCATAGATTTTGCATTCTTTAATGAAAATTACAGGGAATATGGCACGAGAAGGGAGTTGGGGAGCATTTGGGGAACATCTGTAACGGTTCCCGTTACAATTAGCACTAGTTATTATTCTTTTTTCTTCTTATTTCTTCTCCGGTACTTTTTTGTCCGGAAGTGTTCTCAGAAACTGTTCACCAAACTAAGTTAAAACCTTTTTAGGGTTATTAGGCATGTTGTGTAGATGTGCCGAACGAAGGTCATTTTGCGCGCATTCGCATGCACGTGCGGGCGCGTGCAATGAGTAAACTGACTGATATATTTAATATGGTTGTAACTTTTATATTTTTTTATAAAATGTTTTGAAACTCATTATATAAAGATATATAAGTGTGTAGATAAGATGACATGGTCAAATTTGCATGAACTCACGCGCATGCACGTGCGCTTTGCTCTGATTGGCTGAAACAGAAATCTTAATATCTTTTTTGTTTTTTGATGAAATGCTTTGAAACTTATAACATAGACATGTATTGGGATGTACTACAATATGATATATAAAATTTTTCATGAAATCACGCGCATGCACGTGCGCTGCAATCTGATTGGCTGAAACTTTAAATAACTATAACTCCCTTGGTTTTCAACCAAACAGCATGGGATTTAGAACATAGATAGACATAAAGGACTCCTACAAGATGGTATGGTCACCATTCACATGCATGCACATGCGTGCACGTGCGCTTTGCTCTGATTGGCTGAAACAAAAATCTCAATATCTGTTCTGTTTTTGTACAAAATGCTTTGAAATTTAAAACATAGGCATACTTTAAGATGTCCTACAATATGATATATAATAATTGTCATGGAAACATGCGCATGCACGTGCGCTGCAATCTGATTGGCTTAAAATTTAAATGGCTATAACTCCCTTGTTTTTCAACCAAACAGGATGGGATTAAGAACATAGACAGACATAATGGACTCCTACAAGAAGGTATGGTCATCATGCACGTTCGTGCACGTGCAAATGAGTAAAATAGTGTAGACAAGATGATATCGTCATTACGCTCATGCAATCACATGCGCACGCCTGCATTGCTTAAATTTGAAATACTTGGTATACTTTTGGGAAAACGTTGTTTACGTCTTAAATGCATAGATTTTGCCTTCTTTAATGAAACTTACAGGGAATATGGCACGAGAAGGGAGTTGGGGAGCGTTTGGGGAACATCTGTAACGGTTCCCGTTACAATTAGCACTAGTTATTCTTTTTTCTTCTTATTTCTTCTCCGGTACTTTTTTGTCCGGAAGTGTTCTCAGAAACTGTTCACCAAACTAAGTTAAAACCTTTTTAGGGTTAGTAGGCATGTTGTGTAGATGTGCCGAACGAAGGTCATTTTGCGCGCATTCGCATGCACGTGCGGGCGCGTGCAATGAGTAAACTGACTGATATATTTAATATGGTTGTAACTTTTATATTTTTTGATAAAATGTTTTGAAACTTATTATATAAAGATATATAAGTTGTGTAGATAAGATGGCATGGTCAAATTTGCATGAACTCACGCGCATGCACGTGCGCTTTGCTCTGATTGGCTGAAACAGAAATCTTAATATCTTTTTTGTTTTATGATGAAATGCTTTGAAATTTAAAACATACACATGTATTAAGATGTACTACAATATGGTATATAAAAATTTTCATGAAATCACGTGCATGCACGTGCGCTGCAAACTGATTGGCTGATACTTTAAATGACTATAACTCCCTTGGTTTTCAACCAAACAGCATGGGATATAGAACATAGATAGACATAAAGGACTCCTACAAGATGGTATGGTCACCATTCATATGCATGCACGTGCGTGCACGTGCGCTTTGCTCTGATTGGCTGAAACAAAAATCTCAATATCTTTTCTGTTTTTTTACAAAATGCTTTGAAGTTTAAAACATAGGCATAGTTTTAAGATGTCCTACAATAAGATATATAATAATTGTCATGAAAACACGCGCATGCACGTGCGCTGCAATCTGACTGGCTTAAACTTTAAATGGCTATAACTCCCTTGTTTTTCAACCAAACAGGATGGGATTAAGAACATAGACAGACATAAAAGACTCCTACAAGAAGGTATGGTCATCATGCACGTGCGAGCACGTGCATATGAGTAAAATAGTATAGACAAGATGATATTGTCATTACGCTCTTGCAATCACATGCGCACGCCTGCATTGCTTAAATTTGAAATACTTGGTATACTTTTGGGAAAACGTTGTTTACGTCTAAAATGCATAGATTTTGCATTCTTTAATGAAAATTACAGGGAATATGGCACGAGAAGGGAGTTGGGGAGCATTTGGGGAACATCTGTAACGGTTCCCGTTACAATTAGCACTAGTTATTATTCTTTTTTCTTCTTATTTCTTCTCCGGTACTTTTTTGTCCGGAAGTGTTCTCAGAAACTGTTCACCAAACTAAGTTAAAACCTTTTTAGGGTTATTAGGCATGTTGTGTAGATGTGCCGAACGAAGGTCATTTTGCGCGCATTCGCATGCACGTGCGGGCGCGTGCAATGAGTAAACTGACTGATATATTTAATATGGTTGTAACTTTTATATTTTTTGATAAAATGTTTTGAAACTCATTATATAAAGATATATAAGTGTGTAGATAAGATGACATGGTCAAATTTGCATGAACTCACGCGCATGCACGTGCGCTTTGCTCTGATTGGCTGAAACAGAAATCTTAATATCTTTTTTGTTTTTTGATGAAATGCTTTGAAACTTATAACATAGACATGTATTGGGATGTACTACAATATGATATATAAAATTTTTCATGAAATCACGCGCATGCACGTGCGCTGCAATCTGATTGGCTGAAACTTTAAATAACTATAACTCCTTTGGTTTTCAACCAAACAGCATGGGAATTAGAACATAGATAGACATAAAGGACTCCTACAAGATGGTATGGTCACCATTCACATGCATGCACATGCGTGCACGTGCGCTTTGCTCTGATTGGCTGAAACAAAAATCTCAATATCTGTTCTGTTTTTGTACAAAATGCTTTGAAATTTAAAACATAGGCATACTTTAAGATGTCCTACAATATGATATATAATAATTGTCATGGAAACATGCGCATGCACGTGCGCTGCAATCTGATTGGCTTAAAATTTAAATGGCTATAACTCCCTTGTTTTTCAACCAAACAGGATGGGATTAAGAACATAGACAGACATAATGGACTCCTACAAGAAGATATGGTCATGATGCACGTGCGTGCACGTGCATATGAGTAAAATAGTGTAGACAAGATTATATCGTCATTACGCTCATGCAATCACATGCGCACGCCTGCATTGCTTAAATTTGAAATACTTGGTATACTTTTGGGAAAACATTGTTGCTGTCTTAAATGCATAGATTTTGCCTTCTTTTATGAAACTTACAGGGAATATGGCACGAGAAGGGAGTTGGGGAGCGTTTGGGGAACATCTGTAACGGTTCCCGTTACAATTAGCACTAGTTATTATTATTCTTTTTTCTTCTTATTTCTTCTCCGGTACTTTTTTGTCCAGAAGTGTTCTCAGAAACTGTTCACCAAACTAAGTTAAAACCTTTTTAGGGTTAATGGGTGTGTAGTGTAGGTGTGCGGAACGAAGGTCATTTTGCGCGCATACGCCTGCACGTGCGGGCGCGTGAAGTGAGTGAAATGACCGATATACTTATTATGGCCATAACTTTTACATTTTTTGATGAAATGCTTTGAAACTCATTACATAAAGATATATCAACAGTGTTAATATCATGACACTGTCAAATTAGCAAGAACTCACGCGCGTGCACGTGAGCTTCGCTCTGATTGGCTGAAACAAAAATATCAATATCTCTTTTGTTTTTTAACGAAATGCTTTGAAATTTTAAACATAGTAATGAACTAGGATATTCTACAATATGATATCAAGAAAATTTCAAGAAATCACGTGCATGCACGCGTGCTGCAATCTGATTGGCTGAGACTTTAAAAGGCTATATCTCCTTTGTTTTTTGATGAAATGCTTTGAAATTTAAAACAAAGCCATACTTTAGAATACCCTGCAATATGATTTACAGAAAAAATAAAGAAATCACGCGCATGCACGTGTGCTGCATTCTGATTGGCTGAAACTTTAAATGGCTACATCCCCTTTGTTTTTTGACGAAATGCTTTGAAATTTAAAACATAGTTTCACATTAGGATATCCTGCAATATGATGTACAAAAAAAATCATGAAATCACGAGCATGCACGTGTGCTGCAATCTGATTGGCTGAAACTTGAAATGGCTATAACTCTCTTGTTTTTCAACCAAACTGGATGGGATTAAGAACATAGATAAATATAAGGAACTCCTACAAGAAGGTTTGGTCATCATGCACGTGCACGCACGTGCGTGCATTTGGAACGAGTGGAATCAAAAATACACTTAAATGAGTGATTTTTAATACTTTTGGACTGAAAGCTTTGATATATAGTATATTTAGATATATAGATAGTGTAGACAAGATGATATGGTCATAACGCACATGCATTCACATGCGCACGGGTGCAATGCTAAAAATTGAATATAATTGGTATCCTTCTGGGTAAATTTTGTTAAAGTCTAAATTACCAGAATTTGTCTTATTTAATGAAGCTTACAGGGAATATGGCACCAAAAGGGAGTTGGGGAGCGTTTGGGGAACATCTGTAACGGTTCCCGTTACAATTAGCACTAGTTATTAAGGTCTTCCGTTTCCAACGGAAGACCTTATTGTTTTCGTTCGGTTTCTTTTTCCCTATTATTATTATTATTATTATTATTATTATTATTTTTCTTCCAACCGATTTTGTGCAAGCGATTTCTCAGAGATGGCTCGTCCGATTTCTACCAAACTTTCAGATCTGAAAGATATTCAATTGATCTTGATAGGTTTTTTTTCTTTTTGATCATCTCACTTCCGGTCGTGAGATATTTTCGATTTTCTGATTTTCAGAGGGTCGGCTTGTCCAGGAAACTCCTCCGAAACGACTTAAGATATCGACTTAAGATTTTCAGTGAAAGTAAAGGAAGGTTTAGTGAGTTGTAATTGGGTCTGCAAATCTTTCTAGCGCAAAAGGCGCCGGAGCTCGGTAGGGCTCGAAAAATGTCTCAGAAATATCTCACAAAATTTAACAAATTTTGTTTCATATCTTCATACCCGTTCATAATTTGTGAAAACATATTCAAGAAAAAATGTGCAAAATCACAAGACCTTTCATTTGATGTCAAAAAAATGGGGCTGACCCCTCAAATTAGGGGCTCAGAGGGGCCAAAAGTCTTTTATCTATAACTCTCATGATCAATATTTTGTTATACATTACTGAAGCAAAAGTATTTATTTTAACGATTTGCAACAATATATGATAAGATTTTGATCATATGTTACGTAATTAGGGGTCACAAGGGGCCAGAATGTCACATCTTTGACGCTTTATATCTCGAAAAGGGGGAATATTTTGATAAGCAATATTGAACAAAAGATGTTCAGAATAATGTTCTAAACAATATGCATACTTTGAATTTTTGTAAAACGGCCCCATCAAGGACTTGTAGGAGTGGCCCCTAAATATTTTCATTGAGCATATCTCCACAACGAATAGAAATCTCTGAATAAGTGTTGAACAAAAAATCTTTAAAATCACAAGACCTTTTATTTGAGATCAAGAAAAAGGGGCTGACCCCTTAAATTAGGGGCTCAGAGGGGCCAAAAGTCTTTTATCTATAACTCTCTTATGATCAATATTTTGTTATACATTACTGAAGCAAAAGTATTTATCTTCACGATTTGCAACAATATATGATACTATTATGATAATATGTGACGTAATTAGGGGTCACGTGGGGCCAGAATGTCACATCTTTGACGCTTTATATCTCGAAAAGGGGGAATATTTTGATAAGCAATATTGAACAAAAGATGGTCAGAATAATATTCTAAACAATATGCATACTTTGAATTTTTGTAAAACGGCCCCATTAAGGACTTGTAGGAGTGGCCCCTAAATATTTTCATTGAGCATATCTTCACAACGAATAGAAATCTCTGAATAAGTGTTGAACAAAAAATCTTAAAAATCACAAGACCTTTCATTTGATATCAAGGAAATGGGGCTGACCCCTCAAATTAGGGGCTTGGAGGGGCCAAAAGTCTTTTATCTATAACTCTCATATGATCAATATTTTGTTATACATTACTGAAGCAAAAGTATTTATTTTAACGATTTGCAACAATATATGATAAGATTTTGATCATATGTTACGTAATAAGGGGTCACAAGGGGCCTGAATGTCACATCTTTGACGCTTTATATCTCGAAAAGGGGGAATATTTTGATAAGCAATATTGAACAAAAGATGTTCAGAATAATGTTCTAAACAATATGCATACTTTGAATTTTTGTAAAACGGCCCCATTAAGGACTTGTAGGAGTGGCCCCTAAATATTTTCATTGAGCATATCTCCACAACGAATAGAAATCTCTGAATAAGTGTTGAACAAAAAATCTTTAAAATCACAAGACCTTTCATTTGAGATCAAGAAAAAGGGGCTGACCCCTTAAATTTGGGGCTCAGAGGGGCCAAAATTCCTTTATCTATAACTCTCTTATGATCAATATTTTGTTATACATTACTGAAGCAAAAGTATTTATCTTAACGATTTGCAACATTATATAATACTATTTTGATTAAATTTTACGTAATTAGGGGTCACAAGGGGCCAAAATGCTCTATTTTTATGCTTTATGTCTCGAAAAGGGGGAGTATTTTCACAAACCTTATCAAACATAAGATGTTCAGAATATCGTGATAAAAATGAGAAACTTTAACTTTAACAGGGAAAACTCAATGTCATTCTCTTTAAACAAATATCTCAGTCAAAATCACATCTCATCTTATCGAGAAATTCAACGGAAGACCTACTCGTTGCTCGCAACGAGATCTCATCTAGTTATTATTATTATTCTTTTTTTTTCTTCTTTGTTCTCCGGTACTTTTTTTGTCCGCGAGTGTTCTCAGAAACTGTTCACCCAACTGAGCTAAAACCTTTTTAGGGTTAATAGGTGTGTAGTGTAGGTGTGCAACACGAAGGTTATTTTGCGCGCATACGCATGCACGTGCGGGCGCGTGAAATAAGTGAAATGACGGATATACTTTATATAGCCATAACTTTAACATTTTTTGATCAAATATTTTAAAACTCATTTAATAAGGATATATTAATAGTGTATATAATGTGACACTGTCAAATTAGCACGAACTCACGCGCATGCACGTGCGCTTCGCTCTGATTGTCTGCAACAAAAATCTCAATATCTTTTCTGTTTTTTGACGAAATGCTATGAAATTCAAAATATAGGCATACTTTAGGATGTACTACAATATGGTATATAACAATTGTCATGTAAACACGCGCATGCACGTGCGCTGCAATCTGATTGGCTTAAACTTTAAATGGCTATAACTCCCTTGTTTTCAACGAAACAGTATGGGATTTAGAACATAGACAAACATTATGGACTGCGACAAGGAGGTATGGTCATAATGCACATGCATGCACGTGTATGCACGTGTGCTTTGCTGTGATTCGCTGAAGCATAAATCGCAATATCTTTTTTTAATCTTTGACGAAATGCTTTAAAATTTTAAACATAATCATGCATTAGGATGTCCTACAATATGATATATAACAGATGTCATGAAAACATGCGCATACACGTGTGCTGCAATCTGATTGGCTTAAACTTAAAATGGCTATAACTTCCTCGTTTTTCAACCAAACAGGATGGGATTTAGAACATAGACAAACATAACAGACTCCTACAAGAAGATACAGTCGACATGCACATGCATGCACGTGCGTGCACGTGAAATGAGCAAAATTACAAATACACTAGATTAAAACGTATTTTTTAATACTTTTGGATAAAATGCTGTAATTTCTAGTATACAAATAGTGTAGACAAGATGATATGGTCATTACGCACATGCATTCAAATGCGCATGCGTGCAATGCATAAATTTGAATATACTGAATATACTTCTGGGAAAACATTGTTATAGTCTAAAAGGCATAGAGTTCGTCCTTTTATTTAATGAAGCTTACAGGGAATAAGGCACCAAAAGGGAGTTGGGGAGCGTTTGGGGAACATCTGTAACGGTTCCCGTTACAATTAGCCCTAGTTTTTTATGGTCTCCGTATTTCTGAGCAAAAATCTAACAAAGTTGCACAACACGAATCTGAAATAAAGCGGAAAAAATTTTACACATAAATTGAATTATTTTCTCTTATCAAGGGTCCACGAAGAGTTAGAAGGTTGGAGTTACATATTTTCAATATATGATTTTGAAACTGTTCCAGGTACCCCTACAATTGACGAATTTCTATGTTATTGTACAGAAAATATTTAATATTTGTAAAACATTTTTTGCTTTTATCAATTCTTTTCAAATTTTCACCGAAAGACGTTCATTAGAAAGCAAAATATACACAATGTCTCAATATTTTTCGAACAGCCCTCGTATACATTTAAGTACAGTAAAGTGCTCTTGATTATCTGAAAGAATAGTTAGTTTTAGGGAACAAAATATTGATAAACCAGATTTATGTGTAGATTTCTCATTTAAGGTACGGCCATGAAAGATAACTCTTTAATTTATAATCCATTTCAAAAAGTCTCAAAATGAAGCTTGAAAATAAAATCTTTTCATTTAACAATTTTCATTTTATACCTCACGTTCTTTAAAGTTCTAGAAAAGAATTTATAAAAAGTAGAAACGACAAGCAAGTGCACTTAAGCAATGCTTTATGGGCCTTTTTTATGTGCCATTTTACTTAAAGCTATCGCGCAAGAATATAAAGCGCTTTGCGTATTAAATGCAATACGGTGTCGGTACTATTTCGCTTCTCTACTAATGTTCCTACTCCATATATAAGACGTTTGGTCACTGTCACGGGCTGTTGCACACTAACTGAAAAGCCCTAGTGTTTACATTGATAGAAATGTAAAACTTGTGCTGTCAATGAGATTCTCCGTACAAAAAAAAATTAACATTAATCGTAAATCAGAAATAAATAAAAGTTATGATCATAAAATTGAAAAACAAAAACATGATCGAATGAGTAAATAAATGTTTTGACAAATAATTGTAACTTACACGTTATTACAATCAAACTGCAGTGAGCGAAACACATCGAACGCTTCAAAAGGGACATTTTTTGCAGACAGTACAAGATTGATAGATCCCACGGTAAGTAGAAATAATCATAAAAACAGGCAGAATAAAGTATCCAAATTCTTTTACAAAATACACAGGGTACATTCACGGCTTTCCAACATGTTGAAAAGTCATTTGAAAATCAATCTAGAAATAGATGGCAAATTTTCAATTTTTGTGCGCATGCCTCTTAAAAGGATCGAATATTATTTTTATTCAATGAAAACATATTTTTATCTATTCAATAGTTCAAGTTCTTGTAAACCTCCAACGTATCATTAATTTTTTTTTTACAAGAAGTATTAAAAAACAAATACAAAATGATCTTACGAAATGATACAAAATTTCTGTATATTTATAAGCATAATATATATGTACTGCTAAATGTGAAATGGGGAATCGAAGGTAATGATCTGCATAGCTCATTTTTGCCTATATATATCTTATGCCTCGATTTAATTTGGAGGATTCTAGAATACCGAGAAAGAATAGAGATATAGAGAGACTAAGTCTGTCTCTTGAAACTTATATTGTTTAAGTAGTTATGAAAGAATAATGTCTCTGCAGCCATAAACTGAGATAAAATGAGCTCACTTTTTATCTCAGTCTCTTTTTTCTGGTAATAATTCTTTTTTGTAGAAATGAAACTGAGATCAAAAGTTAGTTTGTCTTAGTTATATGACACACAAGCCATGTCATACATAAAGTCGAATTTTACAGGACTATTTACAGGTCAATTTAGAGACTGATTTTCTAAAATTTCGTCAAGAGGCATTGTGTTTTTCATACTTATAAAATCGATAAAGTATACTCATCACCAAGGTTAGAGCCTAAGAAAAATATGACGTTTTTTATTCTGTGAAATTATTGATACCTTACATTTTTTGATTGAGATTGTATTGTTGTAGGTCCTTACGAAAATTGTTCACTTAAACTGTAAAATGCAGTCAGATTTGTTCTTACTCGGCACTAAGGGTCATAGTGCATTTAGAATTCTTCATCATGCTCACGTCTGCCGTGACACAGGGCTTCAGTTTTTCGGATCAAATTTTAAAGACCACAACTTTTATTGCAAGTAGTTGGCAAAGGAACACTTGCTACCTTTACCGATAGACCTAGGCCACAGATCGAGCAACTGTAACAATAATAAAATGATACATCAAAGATCCTGGACTAAACTTTAAGCGGAAATACTCTTAAAATAAAACAGAGTGTGCTGAGTATAAAAGAATTATGGCTTTAAAAGACGGTATAAAACATTTTAAACATTGTTTACGATTGGAATATTTTAATTTTCCAATACAAATTACAATTGCAATACCGGTCTGTCCTGAGACAGACAAGGAAATTCGATTTAAGCGCTATATGGCAAAACTGACGCCTGTGTCAAAATAACAGCTGGAATGAAATTCATAAACATGATAAGGAAGAAGTTTCATTCTATTTTTAAACTTTCTGGAAGTGAGTGCAGTTTTAGATGTGAAAAGTACTATTTAATGTTGGAAAGTATATTGTGCCTATGGTATAAAAAGAACAGGATATATTTTATTTTTACATTATTTTTCCTCCATTTTGTAGAGTTTAATTTGTTCCCATCTTGGTAGAATTTAAGAAACCACACACTTTATTATTTCTGAATAACGAAATTTATTTTAAAGTTTACAAACGATCAATTTTGTCGGTAGCTGTGTGTATTTATATGAAAATCTCACAATGAAAGGGATTATAATAATGCTCTTATTTGGCATCAAGGAATATGCGACAGACCAAGATGGAATGTGTACATGGTATGATTTGAATAAATGAATGATTTGTATTGAGTAGTAAAATGTTTACTGTATTAAACTTTGTAATTTCTTTAAATTTTAGGTTAGATGGAAGTCGTGGTTGTTGTGCAGGTACCATCTTAAATACTGCATCACAAAAATGCGAAAGTAAGTATCAGTATTTTATACTACCACTTCTTTATTACTTTCAATGCCAAAATATGAAAAAAAATATCATTAGGTACTTTAAGAAACAAAAAAAAAAAAACAAAGAAACAATGTTACTAATACGTAAGGGCTTTCATGCTTCCTGATTTAAATACATTAAAATCTTAAAAAGCAGGGAATATATTACATACCTTTAAAAAGCTGTATACTAATTCTCATCGTTGAATATATACCACTAGCACAGGCATTGTTTTTTTCTGACTTTTATATGCAAATTTTTATTTTTTTGTGCATACCATGAAATACTTTTAATACATTTATACGTTTATGTGTTAGGTTGCCAGTATTTAGTATCAAATATATACACGTAAAGAACATATAAATGTATACCATGTTTTTCTCTTAGATTGCTCAACTGGCTATTTTGGACTAAATTGTACGGATAAATGCTTCTATCCTAGTTATGGTGAAAACTGTCAACTCCTGTGTTTATGTAACAATTCCTTTTGTCACTTTGCAAAGGGCTGTCTTCAAGCAAGTAAGTTAATTTTGATGGAAAAACAAATTCAAATATATACTCTATTTTTATTTAGAGTTCTAATAAAAACACATGCTATTTCTGTATAAACATTAACAGCGATATAAAATCACTCAGTATTTTGAAAGATTATTTTATACTTAAATGAAAGAAGGCGAGTTCTTAAAATTAGAGATCATATACTCATGTAGCAGACAAAACATATACTCAACAAAAATAGAAACGCATATTTAGATTAAACATGATAATCTAAGTTTTCAGATTTAACCTTAATTTTCAAACGTGTCCTTTGTTCCAAATTAAAAAGTTAAGTGATGTCATTGATGTCGCCTCCAAATTCTAGAGGCATACGTCTTAACCAATTCATTTGTCCTTTGTGACCTTTCAGCACTAGTGGATTTCCAATGTACGGACATCGTGCACGAAAACCAGATCCTCTCAGTCTCTTGCGAACAATTTGTGCACTTTATGCCGATTTCAGTAGTTTGAACAGCAGATCTTAGTCGATTGCGCAGGTTACTTCCTAAATTATCCCTTTTCAGACAAAAATAAATAAGCATGTATCCCTGAGTTATAATTTTCTTTTTTTTTTTTACAAAAGCACAATTTAAAGCCACATAAATTCGCATAAGTATCGCCTTCTAGAGGGGGGAAGGGGGTTAACAAACATAATATGGCTTGAAAGAGGATTGATATATTTATTTTTAATTTCATTTTATTTAGTAAATTATCTTTTTTCAGACACAGTTTTATTAGTAAGATTATTATCTCTGTCTGTTTAGTAGAATTCTTCTTGTTTGCCGCATGTAATATTTTAATCCATATTTTACATGATTGCAGATTTTCAGTGCAAGTATAACTGCACCAATGATTCGCCTATAGTAAGAATCTTAACAGAATTAATGTGAGAGTCTAATACGGATCTTTTTTTTAAATTTGACAGTTTATATATATGTTTTAAAATTCTTACAAAGTAATTCATTAGTAAAATCACGCATCTGATATGTACTACATATGAATGCATATTTACGACAAAAACGATCTTGTTTATATCCGATAAGAATTAATAATTTAAATGAGCAGAATTAAAATCAAAAGTAGAGACAACCAGGGAATTAATTCATGAAAGCGTGTTCTATCTTAGTAGTATTATAGTCTATTGAACTTTTTTTAATGTCAAATACAATTATAGGATTATGAAACATGAATTAATGTACATGTGCACATTTAAGGCGGTTTTTCCCCCGGGCCCGAGCACAATCATATTGAATTTTGGGGCATCTTATAATATTAGTTTAAATATCTGTATTG
>NW_026927228.1:0-30628 GCF_032062105.1 Saccostrea cuccullata | reverse complement strand
AAAATTTTGATCAGTTGTATGTTTATAGTCCATGTAAATAAAGAAATCTATAGAGAATTTTGTATCGCATTTAAATGTTGTTTGTAATTTTATTTTTAAAAATATGTTAAAGCTAATACGAAAATATATTGTACGATTTAACTTCATATAAGGTAAACATTTATTAGATAGGTCAATCTAGTATTACTCGTAATAACAAGTGTACAACTAAACCATGCACGACTATTCCCTATGATATTGCATTTTTCTCATCTTCTACATTTCTAATTTATTAAAATTAATAAGTCCTTCACAGTATTCTGTTAACTTTTGAGGTGCGTCCAGACTACAGTAATGGGTATGATGGCCGATATGTGTGTAACGTGTACAGTGTTTTCTATGAAATTCGATGACAAGTTACACTTAACTAAAAAATGTACAAAGTGTACAGCTCATTGCAAAATTCCATGTAAACTATACACCAACGTATTGTGTGTAAAGTGTCGGGAAAAGTTTCATGTACACTCTACATCTAAAGGTGGTATCAAGTAACAAAATGGAAAGAATATCTAATTTTTATACGCCCGTCTTAAGACGGTACGTATTATGTTATAGGCTTCGTGTCCGTCCGTCTGTCTGTTTGCTCTTTCGTTTCCGGCTCATAACTTTAATATTACTAGGCCTAGGATTATCAAACAAATGCCCGTTATTCAAAAAGAGCTTGATGATTTACTCGAACAATGGAATGACATTTATGTATCTCAAAGCAGACAGGCATGATGCCCAGCTGGAAGGCCTAATATTGTACAACAGTTATCATCAGAAAATGGTGCTAAATACTTTCATCCTACTAATTCAATGTTTTTATTTGTTTTTAATTTCTTTTTTTCAATCAACCCACAACCCACTTCTTGATATTGTTACTGTTCTAGGTACCACTGTTTGTCTGACCAAAACAACAGAAGATGAGGCATGGCTACAGACTTTTCAACACCCTATCAGCAGAAGTGGATCTGATGAATTTGATATATTTGCTCATCAAATGTTTCTGTCAAATAATTGGACAGACGCCGTGGAATAGAAAGAAGACTTGCATCAATATTGTCAATTAAAAGAATGATTTTGTTGACATTTACCATTTTCTTCTTTATTTAATTTCCGCCGAAATATGGCTGAAATATTGCCGACTCGGCGTTAAACAATATAAAATCAATCAATCAATCATTATTTAATAAAAGTAAAACTATTAAGAAGGCTCAATAACAAACAAAAGAAACAACCTACGATAACATATCTCGCAATCACTGAGTATGCGACTTTTGATTGTGTTCAAATACTAAAAAAATTGTAAACTTTTGCTTATATTACATATACAACTGAAAATCTTATCCATATCAATTTTGAATCTTTTTCTCTGTCTTATAGAAAAGGTTTACATTGTAGTCCAAAATGCCAAGTCAACTGAGAAAAAATATAAGATATATAACAAAAATGGTATTTTTCCAAAAAACGTGTCTGTACAAACGAAAAATCCAATAACCAACCAAGGAAAACTGGAAAATAATACAGAAATACACTGTCAGTAACAAAAGAACTTTTTTCCAATCAATGTTATTGGAGTCCAAAGTAGGTATTTGAGAATGTCCACATGAATCTGTCTATCATGTATTCCTCACTTTTATCTGACAACGGGAGAATTAGTTGATTGATACAGGTTGATGCAGTTGGCAGGTCGGAAGAGGATACTTGGTTCAATTTCAAAACCAAGAACTGGTTCCTCTTCAGAACCTGATGCAAAAGCCATAATCTGGCCAAGCGTTAAGCTTCCTTGTCTTCCAGCTGAAAAAATATACACTCTGGCCTTAGGAATGTATAAGCTTAATAAACAGATAATTGGATATAGTTGTAATATGCATGTAAAAGAAATTAATTAGTTCATTGTTACTATTATTAATCTCAAATACCAAATATCTTTTACACTATTGTCAGATCAACCTGAATTTAATTGTAATACTACATTACAATGATCGGGAAAATTATGGTTTTATTATTCTAATATTAACAAATAAACGTATCCTTCAAAAGGGACATGTGATGTTTTGGTTTCTGTTTCTGGTAAATTTTCCTCACTTTCTGGGGAAGGAGTGGAAGGCCTTAAAAATTAACACACTTTCTGATTCCAATTAAAACATTTATATTTATAATGTATATAAGAAACAAAACACTGTATGAAAGTAGACATATAGTGAAGGGCATATTAAATCAAGCCAAAGAAAGAAAACTCTATCAAAATCTGTTAAACTAAGTTATGTTTTATAACAGACATAATTATATCATATTTAATGAAAGGCATCTTCATACATGTCACTAAATTATTATTGTTTTAAAATCTATATTTGTAACTATTAATTACCCGAGGTGTAGGCGGATTTTCATCCGTTTCCAGTTCTGTCTTCAGGCGGTTTAATGCCTAACCTAACGGCTTTTTAATTCCGTTTAATAGGAATTTAATTTCTTCGTCTCGAAGAGAAAGGCACTTTCCTCTTCTGTTATCTATAAAATATGATTTCATTTTATCATAAGATGTATTTTTAATTTCAATTAATATCATAAAACAAAGACATAAAATTTGGTGTTTCAATTATATAAAGAGTGATTTTTACTTACCGGCGAAATGGACATAAATATCCCCATTAAAAGTGGACACCGACTTGTTCACACCAAAACTAAAGTTTACTTTCATTAGTTGCCCTGTGAATTTGTCTCGCAGGGATCTTTTGTTTTGCATCATGTTCATCTTTGTGGCGTCTTTGGAGAAGTGAGAAAAAATCCCATTCAACTGTTTAACTCTAAAAGGAGAAATGAATTCGACAAGCGTTGAGGACCTACATAACAGGGGCCTGAAAAAAACCAATTACAGTAGTTAGAGATTTCGAAATAGTGATGACATTCATAAACTCAAAAAAAAAAAAACTACAAACAATTCAACTTATTATTGATAATGTTTTTTTCCCTTCCTTTTTTGTTTTTGTTTTTTATACAAATTATCGGTTTAATATATTTTATCGCTGATAAATAATATATAATCAAATTAACCAAAACCAAAATTTAAATTTTTCTCTAGTCTATTTTGTACCCAATAAATGCGAATCATGCTAACAAATTCAACAGTAGATATGCTGACGTATAATCATTTTACTTACACAATTATAATAATTCTGTACGATGAGGACGGCCAAATCCAGACTGGGAGTTATAACATTTACACCTTCTCTACAGTCAAAATCTGCGTACAGAATGTGGCACCTTCGACTTTGGTACACACCAAATTCATGCGTCCTCCAAGGAAAAAAAACGGTCAAATGTAATCTCTATCTGGTCGCCTGGTGAACATCTTGTATATACCCAGATAGCAAGCTAAAATTGGCCCAACGTTGGGCCAACGTAATCAGTTACATTGGCCAAATGTTGGCAAATGACATTTGCCCAATGTAAGTTTGCTCATCGGCCCAATGTTGGCCCGATATATTGGCTCAATGTTATTCGATTTTCTCCTGATGTCGGCCTAACGTTAAATCGACGTTTGTTCAGCCTGTTTGATTTTATACCATTGTTGGGCCAAAATAATAAACAAGCATTTTTGAACATTGGCCCAACGTTGGATTGAAATTGGCCCAATGTGTGTGATATTGGCACAACGTTGACCCAATAATATGCGATTTTCCCCTCCTGATGTTGGTCCAACGTTGAATTAACGTTGGTTCGGCCTGTTTGACGTTGGGCCATTGTTGGGCCAACATAATAAACTAGTATTTTTGGATATTGGCCCAACGTTGGCCCAATGTGTGTGATATTGGCCCAACGTTGCGTCCAATGTCATAAACAGGTTGGCATTCTGTGGCTAAATCCCCCCCCCCCTCCCCTAATGGTCAAACATTATATTAACATTGGCTCAATGTGTGTATACATTGGGCAAATGTAGGTACAATATCACCAAACATCATAAACACAATTTGCTTTCTTCTCGGTATACAGTGGCGTATTTGTCATACAATTTGCTGATGAAATAATCCTGTCATCCTTCTTCTATTACAAAATGAATCAGATACATGCTTGGCCACTGTTAGGTCTCAGTCGAGATATCTATTTCTTTTCGAAATCTGCTTGAAAAATAGTAATATTAACTATACTGCACCAAAGTTATAAGCTTACTAAAACACTCTGTAAATTATCAAAACAAAATTTTTAAAGAAAATTGATAATTTTAATTTGTGTCAAAAATCAGTTTTATGAAAATATAAATAAAAAATTGCAATGTTAAGAGTCTAATGTAAGTCTTTTGTTTTTTTCCCGACTGAATCGGAAAAATGAGCATTCACTTGTTTGATTACTGTTAACAGATTATATTATCAGTCACTGTACTTTGTTGTATCAATACGAATTTGGTTTCTCTCCTTTTCTTTTTCCTTTCCTCTCTTTCTTTTCCTCCTCCATCACGGTCACATGCATACCTAAACCACTCTTTAATACAATTGTTTATTTCACTGTGTGTTGACTCAGCACATACGCGGTTTGCGCGAACAGCTCCTTTAAGAGAAAATTATCAGGAATCAATTTCAAGCTAAAAAATTATGCTTATTAAATCTTATAGGAAAGGTGTAAATATCAGTTTAAATATACGATGGTAATATTTATTTTATTATGCCCCCCTTCGAAGATGGGAGGGCATATTGCTTTGCTGCTGTCTGTCTGTCGGTCGGTCGGTCCATTTAGTTTCCGCTCATTTTCTTCATAACCGTTGCACATACTGTAATGAAATTTGGTATACAAGTATATCACATGAATATCTAGGTCAAGTTCTGTTTCGGGTACGGTCGCACCATAATTGACAGAGTTATGCCCCTTGGACTTAAAAAAATTCCAATTGTTTGCAGTTTCCGCTCATTTTCTTTGGAGAGGTTGCACATATTGAAATGGAATTTAGTATACAGATTAGTCAGGAGAATATCAAGGTCAAGTTTTGTTTTGGGTGTGACCGCACCATAATTGACAGAGTTATGCCCCTTGGACTTAGAAAAATTCCAATTATTTGCAGTTTCCGCTCATTTTCTTTAGAGAGGTTGCACATATTAAAATGGAATTTAGTATACAGATTAGTCAGATGAATATCTAGGTCAAGTTCTGTTTTGGGTATGATCGCACTATAATTGACAGAGTTATGCCCCTTGGACTTAGAAAAATTCCATATTTTTGCACTTTCCGTTCATTTTCTTTGGAGAGGTTGCACATATTGAAATGGAATTTAGTATACAGATTAGTCAGATGAATATCTTGGTCAAGTCCTGTTTTGGGTATGATCACACCATAATTGACAGAGTTATGCCCCTTGGACTTAGAAAAATTCCATATTTTTGCACTTTCCATTCATTTGCTTTGCAGAAGTTGCACACAATGAAATGGAATTTAGTATACAGATTAGTCAGATGAATGTCTTGGTCAAGTTCTGTTTTGGGTATGATCATATGATCACACCATTTTTGACAGAGTTATGCCCTTTTGGACTTAGAAAAATTCCAATTTGTGGGGGAGGGGGGCATAAGTGTTTTAAAAACATCTCTTGTTTTTTTGTAAATTTAAACATTAATTTTCTTACTTACATATTAAAACATCCTTAATTTTTAACTTTGAAAAGGCCAGCTCCTCCTTTGCCCATCATATTGATTTCCCTAGCGACTTTGTTGGCAAATAGAAATTAAAATTTTTAATTTAATTTTGAATTTGTTTCTCAAATTGCAAGAACCAGTAGAATTTTGTCATATACTTTCTACTTACTTCCACAGGGCTCTCACACCGCTTTTTGGACCGGGGCCATTCAAATTGGGAAAATTATCGTCATTGTGGGAAAAGTTGAATATTAACCAAAATTCATTTTAAAAAATCCTCAAATTTCGCTTTTCTAGCATTTTGTCATCAATTTAACTCTGGTTTTAAATAAACAGTGAAACAAAAAAAAAAACATGGATACGTACGCTTTAGTATTTATGAAAGTACATTAGATTTGTTATTACTATCTTTGAGTGCTGATGATTACGGTTATGTCTTCTAGGTGACATGCAGTCACCAGTCACATAGTCCCCAATTTCCTTGATCACATGGACAACTTTGCTTACCAATACAGCGCGAGACTGAACTTGCCAAAGCGTGGGATTATTTCTAGGTGCAGCTTACTACTGTTTAAATGAAATGTCTTTTTAGCTCTACTGGTCAGAGACCAGAAGAGCTTATGCGATAGTAATGCGTCCGGCGTCCGTCCGTCTGTCTGTCCGTCTGTCTGTAAACAATTTTTCAAAATGCTACTCCTCCTACAGTTTTGGTTTGATTTCATTATAACTTGGCACAAAAGTAGACTACACTAAGATACATAGAATAGTGCATCGGTTTTTAATTTCGATGAACGGTGTTGCCATGGTTACTAAAAATAGAATTTTCTGTGAAATTCCTTTGAAACGCTACTCCTTCTACAGTTTTGGTCTGATTTCAATATAAATTGGCACACAAGTAGACTACACTAAGATACATAGAATAGTGCATTGGTTTTTAATTTCGATGAACGGTGTTGCCATGGTTACTAAAAATAGAATTTTCTGTGAAATTCCTTTGAAACGCTACTCCTTCTACAGTTTTGGTCTGATTTCAATATAACTTGGCACACAAGTAGACTACACTAAGATACATAGAATAGTGAAATGGTTCTTGATAAGTACAAACCAGTAGAGCTACAGTCTCGACAGAGACTTCTGGTTTTGAAACCAAAATGATGTTTTTTTGTCGAAACTACATGACAAGATATTCTGCACTCATAGTTAGTACACATTTTTGTAAAAACAATAACCTGGTTCCAGGAACCAGTTTACAAATGCATTTGGCTCGAACTAATAAAATAGTGGTACGGTTTCACTTTCATTTACAAACGTGTTGTTTGTTGTTGTTTTTTTGCGATTAGGTTTCATGGACTTTATTTTTTAATTCATGTTTTGCTGTGGAAATTGGGAAATTTACACCTTTCTTTTGGGAAAAAGGTACCTAAGCATTCCCATCTGGTTTTGGTGGTGGTCCGATAATTGACAAGGAATGATGATTTCCATGTCCAAAGGTATATGAAAATTAATTTCATCAAGGAGTGACACTAGATGTTCCCATTGCGAGAATTTTAACGAAAGTCCCTCGAAAGTCGGAATTGAGCCCTTCTTGAATATCCTAACGTTCACACAGGCGTAAGGAATGCCTATGCTTATGTACACATTTCCTCCTAAATGAAGCCGGTAGCTGACGTCATCCTCAACTTTCATTTGCCGAATAGTTTCTTCAATTTCTGAGAGATTGTTCAGCACATTTTTCCATCTGCGAAGAGATAGACACTGTCCCTTATCAGTTGGTTCATCTTCGTCGCTGAAGATCCTCAGGTCAACTTGAAATCCGTTTTCGTGCTTTACGCTGTCTAAAATTAAAACCATGTTTAGCGTCACCCGCGCGCGTAGGTTTATGAGAAATTCGTCTTTGAAAAAAAAAACAATTCGGAATTCCGTATATCCGTTCCGGTTTGGTTCTACAATTAGCGACTAAATTCTGCTTCCCGTAGTGACAGAAATGTGCTTTGATAGCCGCAGTAAAGGCAGTTGGTGTCTTATTAAAGTAAACTAGTGAATTAAAGAGCTTGGGACCATAAATGTAAGTAGAAACTAGAGCAAAGCTCGTTGCAAAGCAACGAGTGGGTCTTCCTTCTTAGCGATAAGCAGAAAGTGAAATGTTTCAATTGTCAACTTTGCTACCATTCTTTATTTCTTTGACTCAAATAGCAAAAACCTTTCCGGGTTACAATAGGTTCTCAGTACCCCTTTGCTTGTCATAAAAGGCGACTAAATGGGGCGGTCCTTCGGATGAGACTATATAAACCGAGGCCCCGTGTCACAGCAGGTGTTGCACAATATAAATCTCTCCTGCTCAAAGGCCATAAGTGCCAAGCATATAGGCCTAAATTTGCAGCCCTTCACCGGCAATGGTGACGTCTCCATATAAGTGAAATATTCTGGAGAGGGATGTTAAACAGTAAACAATCAATCAATCAATTATACTGTAAAAATACAAATATTTACACACATTTATAACCTTAACTATTAGAACTGGTATGTCTTCTCTTGGAAACGGAAGACCTCAAAACAGATGTTAACATGCAAGATCTGACACATACTTTAAAAAGAATATTTATTCCAAACTAAAGATAGACTCTGTAACAAAATCTATTTCTCTTGAAAAACTGAAAGCAATTGATTTGTTCATATTTGTGGATTTATGTCTGTTTCTCAAATCAAAATTTAAATATGAATATTTAAAGTCAATATCATAAACTAAGACTGTTTCACATGAATGTTTCAATTTCATTAATTATGCTGTTTATTCCTTGTCATCCCCCAACAGATGCTCTTCTGGCAAATCATGATTGTGCTTGGAATCAAATTTCAGTACTCTGATGACAGTCACACCTATCAAAAAGAAATTGAAATTTTTTATTGAATTTTTTTTTAAAAAGTGCAGCTTATACACTGTTATAAGATAAGATAAAAACTGAATCAAAAGACTTACAAATTGATTTTAATTAATCCACCAAAATGGTAACATGCTTTAGAAACCATAAAAATGATAAAAATGGAATGTTAAAACTGTGTTTTTTATATAGAGTGGGTATTCGTACCATTTTTTCTAAACAAATATTGAAAGGGTGTGGAAGGATGTATCTCTCACCATTTTCAAAAAAATGGTACGAAGACCCACTTTATATAAAAAAGTTAGTTTACCTACTTAAATTTCGAAACATATTCTCAAAATACTCCAAGTCCAATTGTGCGTTTGCTATATATATAGAACTGTTTGCTATTTAAAGGGCACTGTATGTGCGACTTCGTGGCTCAGTAGTCATAGCGGCGGTATTGAAGCACCTAATTATTTGTCGCGAGTGTTCGAATCACGATATTTTAAGTTCAGGTTGAAAGAATCTGGGTGGATTAGGCGAGTCATATGCCCACACGGATTTTGTCGCTCTGTAAGCATATCGGAAATTTCATAGTTGTACGATACGATTTACCTAAACATTTAAACTTTGTACAGTACCGTCCACATGACAATTTCTATATTTTTAAGCCTTGCTGTTATCGTTACAGTATTTTTTAACTTGATGCTTTTCATACTGTGTATTAATTGTTCTATCAAATATGTTTTCAGGGGTTAAGAGATGGTATGCTTTACCTTTCCTTTTAACTGTTTTCGTGCTGGTCTACCCATGATTATATACATTTCAATCGTGTTATGTAGTCTTGAACTGAATGCATTCAAAATATTATATACACTTGTGTCTTGAAAACGTGTTTATTATAGAAAATATATTAATTAATTGACCGTAAATAAATTCATCATCTTTTCTATTCATTTTGTTTTTAGTGAAAAAATATATTTATCTAAAGAATGTGGGTGGATTAGGCGAGCATATTTTGTGTCAGCACAAGTGCATGTTATTTTAAGTTGCCTTAGCCTGTGTTAGCACATTGTTCCTAAACATGCTGAAGCACTTATACAATTAGCCTTTTCTGGACACCATAATTTTCATAACCAACTAGCCATGTTTTTTTGTAAAAGTACATGTACCAGGGTACATGTAAATCATTTTTTTTTTAGATTTCCATATGTTCTAAAAAGACAAGGAATAAAAATCGATATTTTCTAATTAAATTTCTATTCATTATAAACTCCAAAGCATTTGCGTTTGCTATATATATAGAACTGTTTGCAAAAGGGCACTGTATGTGCGACTTAATGGCTCCAGCCTAGTCATAGCGGCGGTGTTGAAGCACCTAATTATTTGTCGCGATGTTCGAATCACGATATTTTAAGTTCAGGTTGAAATTTAGATAAATATATTTTTTCACTAAAAACAAAATGAATAGAAAAGATGATGAATTTATTTACGGTCAATTAATTAATATATTTTCTATAATAAACAAGTTTTCAAGACACAAGTGTATATAATATTTTGAATGCATTCAGTTCAAGACTACATAACACGATTGAAATGTATATAATCATGGGTAGACCAGCACGAAAACAGTTAAAAGGCGGTAAAACATCCATTTTAACCCCTGAAAACATATTTGATAGAACAATTAATACACAGTATGAAAAGCATCATTAAAAAATACTGTAACGATAACAGCAAGGTTTAAAAATATAGAAATTGTCATGTGGACGGTACTGTACAAAGTTTAAATGTTTAGGTAAATGGTTTCCCAACTATGAAATTTCCGATATGCTTACAAACAAAATCCGTGTGGGCCATATGACTGGCCCCACCCAGATTCTTTCAGCCCCCGGGGGTCATGAAATTGAAATTTTTTATTGAATTTCATTTTAAAAAGCACTACCTGATAAGATAAGATAAACCACAAACTGAGTTCAAAGATACATCTTTCCTGGCCCAGTTATTTAAAAATATAGGTTCTGGAGAAGAAGATTTTTAAAGATTTTTCCATGATATATTTCTATGTAAAACTAGGGTCGGTTAACATTGTTAACCCCGACTTGCCCCCAAAAGATAGGTCATTATGATTTTTTTATGTGTCAACAAACTTGAATCTACACTATGAAGAACATTCCACATGAAGTGACAAAATTTTCCTAAGGAACAGAGTTCTTGAGAAGAAGATTTTTAAAGATGCTTTTCCTATATATTCTGGCCATGTAAAACTACAAGGTAGCATGAAGTAAAAATGTGCTACAACACTTATGACCCGGGGGTCTAGTGTGTTTATGACAACACAACAATGTACTTCTGCATTGTAACAATGTTGGAGGCTTTTACACCACACAGTCAAGATTACATGTAATAGATCCTGTGTAAAGCTGGTTCATGGCAGCAAGAAGATTTATTAAAGATTTTTCCTATATATTCCTAAACATGCTAAAACTTGGGTCAGCCTTATCTGGACACCATAATTTTCATAACCCTTGCCCCGTTTTTTTGTAAAAGTACATGTACCAGGGTACATGAACAAACTTGAATCTGCACTACCTGAGGATGATTCCACATGAGTTTCATCTTTCCTGGCCCAGTGGTTCTGGAGAAGTGGGGGATATTAATTTGGGTTTGTCCGTCCGTCCGTCCGTCTTTCGTTTCCACACGATATCTCGAGAACCCTTTGCGCTTTTGCAATGAAATTTAGCATAGCAACTCCCTATGGACTAAAGCAGACCCCTATTGATTTTGAGGTCAAAAGGTCAAAGGTCAAGGTCATAAATAAGCAAATTCTGTCTGTTAAAACACTTTCGTTTCCACACGATATCTCTAGAACCATTTGAGCTATTGCAATGAAATTTTATATAACAACTCCCTGTGGCCTAATGAAGAGGTCAAAAGGTCAAAGTTCAAGGTCGTAAATTTATCATTCTGTCTGTGTGTAATACTATTATTTCCGGGCGATATTTCAAGAAGATTTTGAGCTTATGCAATGTAATTTTATATCAAAACTCCCTAGGACGTCCCTCGCCCCTCTAAAAGTCCCGTTTGTTTTATTAGTATTTATAGTATTACATGTCGCTATTTTTAGCGCAGGGGCATGAGGAGAGTTATTGCGTATAAAACAGGTTCTCGGCGGACTTTATGTTCTTATTACATCTATTAAAACTGTTTAATAAAGGCTAAATAAATCAAACACCAAGGGTTGTGTAAAATTTTGAGAATACTGAACATGAAAACATGAATATATACATTTATGTGACTTCACTTCTGCATATACTTCACACTACATAAAGTGATTCCGTGGTCTAGTGGTTATGTCTCTCTGCTTCCAGTGTGAGAGGTCCCGGGATCGAATCTCGGTCGAACCTTTCTTTTTTTTTTAATACTTTTTTTTTTACTAAATGATAGTATTCAGCATGTGAAATGAAAAATTTATGAGGTTATAAAATCATCATTACAGTGTGATAAAAATTCCATATTAAAAATATCTTCTATACACATAATGAACAATAAGCAATCAAATCTTTATATGCATATTGACATACATGTATTTTATTTGCTTCAGTATACATATATACATTTAATAATTCTACAAATTCAGTCAGGGGGAGCCGACTTTTTCCCTAAGCGGGGGACACTGATTCTCTGAATTAGCTTGTTTCCTATATAACCAAAATACATCTTTGTCTTAATGGTAGCCTAGTGGTAGGGCATTCCCTTTATATAATCCTGAAGTTTAGCTTGATTTCTAGCCGGACTCATTGCTACGAAGTTCAACAGGAAATGCTGCTTCATCACTGATGCTTAATCAAATTTACACATTAAAATATAGTACATTTGCGCAATCAAATTTGAGGCAATACAAACACTGATTACAGAATTAAATTTTCAAAGTTATCGGAAATTGTCAAAAAATAATTATAATAATGTACTTTCTACAGTCTTCTTCGATTAATTATTTGTTTAAAATATGCAAAAGGTTTTCATCAGGTATCGATGTGTGAGCCATATTCTATAAATAAAGGTTGTATTGTCAGTCTAACACAAATGTGGTAAACATCATTAATTACTTGATGTACGCTTTGATGCAAATTCTCAGCTGAGGACACATCAGTGCATAATCGTTTGACCTTAAATAATCTTGCTGCATTAGTGTTTATTTATTTCTGTTGGTATATAAATCCCTGAAACCGCCTCAAACGATACATGTGATGAATATTTTATGCTGTTAAATTCTATAATAATTTTATTTAATTTTAAAACTTTTTAATACTGTCTATCTATATGCCATAGAGATATTTTTGTGGATAACATATCCTCTCAATGTCTGAATTTGTTTTTAAACTCTCATCACGGTCTTTGTTCATTACCCTGTAAATGAGCCCAGCTTTCAGTACTTCTGAGTACTTTGATTATTCACTGCATCAAACCTAAGACAAAAACATGATGCAGTAATGTTACTTAACCATGCACCCAGCATTTGAAGTGAATGAGACCTTAAGAACCTCATAGTACATGTTAGGACAATGTCACTGAGTTCCAAATAAAGGTCTAAATAAAAACTATTTACCGGTATATATTAACACCTCTAAATGAGCGAAGGAGTGAAAATTCTCAAATAACATTACCAATCAAAGTACCAATAAGAAGCTGATTCTTACATCACAGGTTCCAATCCCATTGCTAAATGCTTCAGACGGGTTGCTCCAATGAGACCGCATACACCGAGATTAGATATAGAAAGGATCCCTTACTTCTCAAAGGCAATAAGTGCTGAGTACAAGTCTATATTTGCAGCTTACTATCCCAAGTGGTGGCATCATCAAATGACTGGAAAATGTTTGATAGGCCAATAATCAAACAAACCATTCCTGCAGTCATCTAAAAATAAGCAAACTTTCTATTATTACAATTGTTTTTACAAATTTCTTTTGAGATTTAACTAAGCAACAATTGTGCAATTTTTTGTCAATAAATTTTGATACTAAAGACCTATTGAAATTGCTGTTTATTATTATTATTTTTCAGCAGCCAAACGTGTTTTTAATGTGCAAGATTTATCGACAAGATTTGAAGAGAAAATTATCACTTGCTTATTGATCCACACAATTTCCCTTCCGCAGTAACTTTGACTCTTACAGTGCTTTATTGCCCCTTTTGCAAGAATGCTTGTTATCGCTAGTCCTCCGAAAAAATAGAATTCACCTTGATTTAATGGATAAATTGAAAGGATCTTCGGATTATTCATTGCGAAAGTCAGCACTGTGATTTTTTGCTGCGGAAAAGAAATTTTGAATTTTACAAATAATGAAAAATTTTTAACCAACGAGAAGTTGTAGAGACATGGGACCAACTTGCACACTTTGTGCTGCTGTTACTGTAATTGTTATAAATAGCTGTTCAAACAAAGTATTTTAGTATCAAAATTTATTGACAAAAAATTGCACAATTATTGCTTAGTTAAATCTAGAAAGGAATTTTCTAAAAACAATTGTAATAATAGAAAGTTTGCTTATTTTTAAATGACTGCAGGAATGGTTTGTTTGATTATACAGCCTATGCAAACATTTTTATCGCTACTCCTCCGAAACCGTAAACCACAGAGGTTTGAAACCTTTACCAATGTCTGCGACTACTTGAGAGGACCTTCGGATCTATTCATTGCGAAAGGATTCGTAGACCCCTTCTATGAGTTATTGCCCCTGAAATTTGTGAATTTTACAAATAATAAAAAATTTTCAAAACAACAAGTCGTAAAGACATGGGACCAAATGCATAAGATTCATTGACCTTTGACCTTAAAATGCATGTAAAGGTCATGGGTCAAGGTCATTCCAAAAATGAAAAATTTAACATTTTTTATATCTCTTTTGTCTCTCAACATATACTAAATATCTATGCATCAGTAATATGGAACCAACTGCAAAAGATTCATTGACCTTTGACCTTAAAATCTAGGTCAAGGTCAAAGGTCAAGGTCATTCAAAATATGTAAAATTAAGCATTTTTTTATAGCTCTTTTGTTCTTAACCAAATTCTAAACATCTTTGCAGCTTCAATATGTACTCTTGAAACCATTTCAGAGATTTCATTCGTGTCCCCTAAGATTGACCCCTCTAAAAGTTAGTGCCCCCTTCAGTGAAAACCCTTGTTATCGCTACTCCTCCGAAACCGTTAACCGCAGAAGTACGAAACCTTCAACAATGTCTGCGACTAATTAAGTACACTTTCCAATCTATTCAGAACAAAGAATTCGTAAACCATGTAAGAAGTTATTGCCCCTGACAGTTTATGATGTTTACGAAGAACTTAAAACTTCTTAACGACAAGTCGTAAAGACATGTGGCCAAGTGTATGAGATATTTTGCCCTTTGACCTTGAATTTAAGGTCAAAGGTCAAGGTGATTGAAAAAAGTATGAAATTGCTTATACATGTTTATTTTTACAAAATGAATTTGACCTTTGACATTTGTAGCTGACCTTGACCTTTGACCTTGACCCTTACTCAAGAGTTTATAACATATTTATTATTTATATAGCTTTGATCTAGCTTCAAGTGGTAAACTCATGTTCATGAGAGTTAGTTTTTTTTTTTTGATGACCTTGACCTTTGACCTTGATACCATCAAATTTATCAAATATCCTTATAAAACTGTTTTCAAATGTTTCACTGTACCCGTCAAGCCTGACGTATAAAAAAGTTCTTCCTCCTTGTGAGAAAACCCTTCATATCTTTACGCATTCAAAACCATTGACCGTAGCGATGTGAAACCTTAAACAGTGTCTTCGACAACTTTAAAAACCTTTACCTTCAAATTTAGGTCAAGGTCAAAGGTCAAGGTCCTTCAAAACACATATTATTAGGTCTTTCCACCTTTCTGTGGAAAGATCTCTTGAAATGCTTATGATTATTAGGTCTTTCCACCTTTCTGTGGAAAGACCTCTTGAAATGCTTATTAGGTCTTTCCACCTTTCTGTGGAAAGACCTATTGATTTTCTTCTGTTTCTTATTATTATTCTTCTTCCGCTGATTTTTTATTTCACATTTATCCAAAAGACTTTTTGTTCATCTTAAAGGTCATTAGAAGTTATGAACAAATTTGACCCAACGCGTATGAACTATGACCGCTTTCGAAGTTAATGCCCCTTTCGCAAGAAATGCTTGTTATCGCTACTCTTCCGAAACCATAAACCGTAGAGATATGAAACTTTCATCAATGTCTTCGACTACTTAAGGGGACTCTGGAATCTATTCATTGCGAAAGTATTCGGTTACCCCTTCATTGAGTTATAGCCCCTTAAACTTTTTGAATTTTACAAATAATTTAAAATTTTCAAAACGACAAGTCATAGAGACATGGGACCAACTGCATAAGATTCATTGACCTTTGACCTTCAAATTCATGTAAAGGTCAAAGGTCAAGGTCATTCCAAAAATGAGAAATTAAGCTCTTTTTATATCTCTTGTGTCTTTTAACGTATACTGAATGTCTATGCATCAATAATATGTACTATTAAAACTGTTTCAAGGATTTTATTTTTGTTCCCTAACATTAACCCCTTTAAAAGTTATTGCCCTTTGTGCTAAAAACCTTGTTATCACTACTCCTCCGAAACCGTAGTCCGTAGAGACACCAGACCTTCACTAATGTCTTAAGGGTCTTTAGGCCTAAGTAAGCTGTATAAGTGCGAAAGGATCTGATGACCCCTTATATGAGTTATTGCCCTTTAACTTCTTTGTACATACTTTTAAGACTCATAACTTGAAAACTATTAATGGTAGAAACATCGGGTCAATTGTATTGTGACCCTTGACCTTGAATATTTTATCAAGGTCAAAGGTCAAGGTCATTCCATTTTTTAAAAAAATTTTCATTTATTAAATGCTTTAAGATGATTTTGGTTTCTTTTTCATGGAATTTAATTTTTAAGTTGTCAGATATAAAACAATTTGAAATTCTAAGAAGGTGGAAAGACCTCTTATTGTTCTTTGAACAATAAGTCTCCTAGTTATTATTATTATTATTATTATTTTTCTTCTTCCTGGGAAAATTTTCTCCACGAGTGATCTTGTAAACTACACATTGGACTAAGGTAAAATGTTTTTAGGGTCAGTAGACATGTTATGTAGATTTGCCCAATGAAGGTCATTTTGCACACACGTGCTTGCAAGAGCACGCACGTGCAACACGTGAAATGACCAATATAATGTATATTGCCGTAACTTTTCTATTTTTTGATGAAATCTTTTGAAACTCATAATGTAAGGATATATTAGTAGTATAGACAAGATGGCATGGTCAAAATAGCAAGATCTCACGCGCATGCACGTGCGCTTAGCTCTGATTGGCTGAAACTAAAGTCTCAATATCTTTCTTGTTTCTTGTCATAATCATTTGAAATTTTGAATATAGTCCTACATTATGAAGATCTACAGCATGATATATAAAAATTTTCATGAAAGCATGCGCATGCGCGCGTGCTGCAATCTGATTGGCTGAAACCTTAAATGGCTATATCTCCGTTGTTTTTGGATGAAATGCTTTAAAATTTTAAACATAGTCATGCATTAGGATATCATACAATATGTTATAGAAAAAAATTCATGAAATCACGCGCATGCACGTGTGCTGCAATCTGATTGGCTGAAACTTTAAATGGCTATATCTCCTTTGATTTTAGACGAAATGTTTGGAATTTTGAAATATAGTTATTCATTAAGATAACCTTTAATATGATAAAGATAAAAATTCATGAAATCACGTGCATGCATGTGTGCTGCAATCTGATTGGCTGAAACTTCAAAGGGCTATAATCCCTTGTTTTTCAACCAAACAGGATGGGATTTAGAACATAGATAAATATAAGGGACTCCTACAAGAAGGTTATTCATCATGCACGTGTTCGCACGTGTGTGCACGTGAAATGAGTTAAATTCAAAATACACTTGAGTGAGAGCAATTTTTAATACTTTTGGAATAAATGCTTTGATATTAAGTATATATATATATATATATACTGTAGACAAGATAATATGGTCGTTACGCACATGAACACGCATGCAATACCTATTTTTAAATATATTTTGTATTTTTCTGTGAAGTTCTTGATTAAATCTAAATTCCATAAAGTATTTCTTATTTAACAGAGATTACAGGGAATATGACACGAAAAGGGAGTTGGGGAGCGTTTGGGGAACATCTGTAACGGTCCCCGTTACAATTAGCACTTGTTATTATTGTTTTTTTTCTTACCGATTTTGTGCACGCGATTTCTCGAAAACGGCTGGATAGATTTTCATGAAACTTTTAGGACTGATAGAACATCAAACAAAGCTGAAAGTAAATTCTTTGTTTTGATGACGTCACTTCCGGTTTTGAGATTTCAACGATTTAATGATTTTCAGGGGGTCTCATTGTCCATCATTTTCGAAAATGCCTTAAGACAGAAACATGAGATTTTCAGCGATGATAGAGCAACGTATGCTCTTTTGTCACACACCACTCTTTTTCTCCGGAAGTGCCGCACGTCGGCGCTCGGTATAGCTGAAAAAAGTCCTGTCGAGGATTAAGAATTTTTTGACACCTTTTCAGCAAAATCTGTTTACATGTTAACAATTTGTAAAGACATATAGAACAAAAGTTGTAGAGAATGTCACGATCTTTCGAAAAATATCAACAATAAGGGGCTGGCCCCTATAATAAAGGGCCAAAAGGGGCCGAAACTTTTTCCGTTATATCTCAAAAAGTATTGAGAATTTGTAATACGTCAAAGAAGCAAAGTTGTTCAAAATGTCATGCATTATCTAATGGGTTCGTCAAAATACGTCCGGCGACGTCACTTCCGGTCAAACCGGAGGTAGTCAAAAATTGCACATTTTTGCTCTTCTTGACACGATTTTGGCTAACATATGTCACTGGAAGCTTAAATCTTAATTTTCCGTCCGTCGACGTCACTTCCGGTCAAACCGGAAGTAGCCAAAAATAGTTTATTTTGAAAGTTTTTATGCAAAATTGAAATTATAAAGTCACTGGAAACGACTTAGCTCATTGCTTTCTTTGTTCACGTCACTTCCGTCGCCTTTGAGCAAGGGTACTGAGGACCTATTCTAACCCGGAAAGGTTTGCTATTTGAGTCAAAGAAATAAAGAATGGTAGCAAAGTTGACAAATTGAAACATTTCACTTTCTGCTTATCGGTAAGGGAGACCCACTCGTTGCTTTGCAACTATTTTTATTATTTTTATTGTTTTTTTTTTCTTACCGATTTTGTGTACACCATTTCAAGAGACGGCTCGCTCGATTTTCATGAAACTTTCAGGACTGATAGACACCATCAAACAAAGCTGATATATAATTTTTTGTTTTGATGACGTCACTTCCGGTTTTGATATTTTTGCGATTTAGTGATTTTCAGGGGGTCAGTTTATTGCTAGTTTCTCAAAAACGGTTTAACATAGAAACTTGAAGTTTTTCAGCAATGACAGAGCAATGTCTGTAGATGTGACATACGCATTTCATTTTTACCGAAAGTGCTGCACGCCGACGCCGCTATGGTCCAAAAAGGGCATGTCGAGAATTTCTTTCAACACCTTTTCTTCGATATCTTTTCATAAACAAATATTTTGTTAAAGACGTATAGAACAAAAGAAATGTAGAATTACATGATCTTTCAAATGATATCTCGAAAAAAGGGCTGGCCCCTAAAATAAAGGGCCTAGAGGGGCCGAAAGATTTTCATTTATATCTCAAAAAGTATTGAGAATTTTGTAAAACGTTTAAAAAGCAAAATTGTTCAAAATGTCAAGCTTAATCTATTGGCGTCGTCAAAATGCATTCGGCGACGTCACTTCCGGTCAAACCGGAAGTCGTCAGAATATGCATTTTTTGCCGCTCTGACATATTTTTGGGTAACATATGTATCTGGAAGCATAAAAACTTAATTTTCTGTCGTTGAAATCACTTCCGGTCAAACCGGAAGTGACCGAAAGTAGCCAAAAATAGCTTATTTTTGAAGGTTTAAATGCAAAATCAAAATTATAAAGTCAATGGAGACCACTCAGCTCATTTGCTTTTAATTGTTGACGTCACTTCCGGTCAAAACAGGACGGAAGACCTACTCGTTGCTTTGCAACGAGCTTTGCTCTAGTTATTATTATTTTTCTTCTTCCTGGGAAAATTTTCTGCCCACGAGTGATCTTGTAAACTACACATCCGACTTAGGTGAAACCTTTTTAGGGTCAGTAGGCGTGTTATGTAGAGTTGCCAAACAAAGGTCTTTTTGCGCGCACGTGCTTGCAAGAGCGCGCACGTGCGACGTGAAATTACCAATATAATGGATATTGCCGTAACTTTTCTATTTTTTGATGAATTTTTTTGAAACTCATAATGTAAGGATACATTAGTAGTATAGACAAGATAGCATGGTCAAAATGGCAAGATCTTCACGGCATGCACGTGCGCATTGCTCTGATTGGCTGATATTAAAGTCTCAATAACTTTCTTGTTTCTTGTCATAATCCTTTGAAATTTTGAACATAGTCCTACATTATGAAGATCTACCACATGATATATAAAAATTTTCATGAAACATGCGCATGTGTGCGTGCTGCAAGCTGATTGGTTCCTAAACTTTAAATGGCAATATCTCCTTTGTTTTTTGACGAAATTCTTTGAAATTTAAAATATAGTCATGCATTAGGATATCCTACAAAATGATATAGAAAAAAAATCATGAAATCACGCGCATGCACGTGTGCTGCAATCTGATTGGCTGAAACTTTAAATGGCTATTTCTCCTTTGTTTTTTGATGAAATTCTTTGAAATTTAAAATATAGTCATGCATTAGGATATCCTAACAAAATGATATAGAAAAAAAATCATGAAATCACGCACATGCACGTGTGCTGCAATCTGATTGGCTGAAACTTTAAATAACTATTTATCCTTTGTTTTTTGACGAAATTCTTTGAAATTTAAAATATATTCATGCATTAGGATATCCTACAAAATGATATTTAAAAAATCATAAAATTACGCGCATGCACGTGTGCTGAAAAAACTAATTGGCTGAAACTTTAAATGGCTATAACTCCCTTGTTTTTCAACCAAACAGGATGGGATTTAGAACATAGATAGATGTAAGGGACTCCTACAAGAAGGTATTATCATAATGCACGTGCACGCACGTGCGTGCATTTGAAACGAGTATATTTTAAAATACTCTTGAATGAGTGATTTTTATTACTTTTGGACTGAATGCTCTAATATATTGTATACTGAAATATATAAATAGTGCAGACAAGATAAAATGGTCATAACGCCACATGCATTCACATGCTTGGGTGCAATGCTAAAAATTGAATATAATTGATATCCTTCTGGAAAACATTGTTAAAGTCAAAAAATGCATAGAGTTTGTCTTATTTAATGAAACTTACAGGAATATGGCACTAAAAGGGAGTTGGGGAGCGTTTGGGGAACATCTGTAACGGTCCCCGTTACAATTAGCACTAGTTATTATTATTATTATTATTATTATTATTTTTCTTCTTCCTGGGAAAATTTTGTCCACGAGTGATCTTGTAAACTACACATCCGACTTGGGTGAAACCTTTTTAGGGTCAGTAGGCATGTTATGTAGAGTTGCCAAACAAAGGTCATTTTGCGCGCACGTGCTTGCAAGAGCGCGCACGTGCAACATGTGAAATTACCAATGTAATGGATATTGCCGTAACTTTTCTATTTTTTGATGAATTTTTTTGAAACTCATAATGTAAGGATACATTAGTAGTATAGACAAGACAGCATGGTCAAAATAGCAAGATCTCACGCGCATGCACGTGCGCTTTGCTCTGATTGGCTGAAATTAAAGTCTCAATAACTTTCTTGTTTCTTGTCATAATCCTTTGAAATTTTGAACATAGTCCTACATTATGAAGATCTACCACATGATATATAAGAATTTTCATGAATGCATGCGCATGTGCACGTGCTGCAAGCTGATTGGCTGAAACTTTAAATGGCAATATCTCCTTTGTTTTTTGACGAAATTCTTTGAAATTTAAAATATAGTCATGCATTGGGATATCCTACTAAATGATATTAAAAAATCATAAAATTACGAGCATGCACGTGTGCTGAAATCTGATTGGCTGAAACTTTAAATGGCTATAACTCCCTTGTTTTTCAACCAAACAGGATGGGATTTAGAACATAGATAGATGTAAGGGACTCCTACAAGAAGGTTTTATCATAATGCACATGCACGCACGTGCGTGCATTTGAAACGAGTATATTTAAAAATACTCTTGAATGAGTGATTTTTATTACTTTTGGACTGAATGCTCAGATATAGTATATTGAAATATATAAATAGTGTAGACAAGATAATACCGTAAATCTGGAAATTTTTACGTCGATTTTATTTTGCGAATTAGGGTCAAAATGGTGTTGATAAATTTCTGCGTTTCAAAATTTTGCGAATCACCACTGCTTTATTAACTTTTTCTTATTGGTAATTTATTCTTAAGAAAAATATTTTTGCGAATGCAACCAACTCGCAAATTTGCTAAAAATTTATCTACAGCAAAAATTTCCAGATTCTACGGTATGGTCATAACGCACATGCATTCACATGCGCTTGGGTGCAATGCTAAAAATTGATATAATTGATATCCTTCTGGGAAAACATTGTTAAAGTCAAAAATGCACAGAGTTAGTCTTATTTAATGAAGCTTACAGGGGATATGGCACCGAAAGGGAGTTGGGGAGCGTTTGGTAGATCGCAACGGTTCCCGTTACAATTAGCACTAGTTTATTTCAATTTCATAATGATTCAGTTTTAGTTGTTAACGCCTCATTTAATTGAATGAATATAAATCATATAACCTGGATTGCCTACATAAAAAACATATCAGTCCAATTGATGTTTCCCTTAATAAAAAAATACAGCAATTTTGAACATGTTGAAGGAACAATCATTTTATTTTCTACATTTAATAACTGGAAAATTAAATAACTATAAGGAATGAACTAAACAACTACCTAAGTTATACTGGTTTGCATATAAACTGAGTTTGAAGAGTTTATGTTTTTTTTAATAAACTGCTTTGTAGTTTGTAAATTAAAGTGTAAACTGCCCCAACACAGGTTATACCAGTATAACTTGAGTAGCTATTAAATTCATTCCTTACATAATATTTATTGCTACAGGTATCCTACATATACAAGATAAAACTAGACAAAAAGTCTGGAGATCCTGTAAACACACACTGTGAAGTGTCCAGGGAGGCTCATGGGAAGCTGCAAACACATTGCTCAGCAGCTCCCTACTACTGTAAAGAGTTTACAGAATCAAGAGAATGAGACTAGGGGTAGTCGTGCACTGATACTTTAATGATGTTTACAAAACCAAAATCCTCCTATGATGGTAATTATGTTCCCCTACGAAGTTGGGGAACATATCGTTTTTACTCTGTTTCTTATTATTATTATTATTATTATTATTATTTTTCTTCCGAAAATTTTGTCCACGAGTGATCTTGTAAACAACACATCTGACTTAGGTGAAACTTTCTAGGGTCAGTAGGCATGTTATGTAGAGTTGCCAAACGAAGGTCATTTTGCGCGCACGTGCTTGCAAGAGCGCGCACGTGCAACACTTGAAATGACCAATATAATGGATTTTGACGTAACTTTTCTATTTTTTGATGAAAATTCTTAAAACTCATAATGTAAGGATATATTAGTAGTATAGACAAGATGACATGGTCAAAATAGCAAGATCTCACGCACATGCACGTGCGCTTCGCTCTGATTGGCTGAAACTAAAGTCTCAATATCTTTCTTGTTTTAAGTCATAATCCTTTGAAATTTTGAACTTAGTCACACATTATAAAGGTCTACAGCCTGATATATAAGAATTTTCATGAAAGCACGTACATGCACATGTGCTGGAAAGAGCGCGCACGTGCAACATGTGAAATATGATGCCATAACATTTCTATTTCTTGATGAATTTTTTGAAACTCATAATGTAAGAAGACATTAGTAGTATAGACAAGATGACATGGTCAAAATAGCAAGATCTCACGCACATGCACGTGCGCTTCGCTCTGATTGGCTGAAACTTAGTTTCAATATCTTTCTTGTTTTTTGATAATCCTTTGAAATTTTGAACATAGTCCTACATTATGAAGATCTACAGCCTGATAAATAAAAATTTTCATGAAAGCATGCGCATGCGCGCGTGCTGCAATCTGATTGGCTGAAACTTTAAATGGCTATATCTCCCTTGTTTTTTGACGAAATGCTTTGAAATTTAAAGCAAAGACATGCATTAGGATATCCTACAATATGATATAGAAAAAATTCATGAAATCACGCGCATGCACGTGTGCTGCAATCTGATTGGCTGAAACTTGAAATGGCTATAACTCCCTTGTTTTTAAACCAAACAGGGTGAGATTTAGAACATAGATAGATATAAGGGACTCCTAAAAGAAGGTATGACCATCATGCACGTGCACGCACGTGCATGCATTTGGAACTTAAAATACACTTGAATGAGTAATTTTTAATACTTTTGGACTGAATGCTTTAATATATAGTATATTAAAATATATAGATAGTGTAGACAAGATGATATGGTCATAACGCACATGCATTCACATGCGCACGGGTGCAATGCTACAGTTTGAATATAATTGGTATCCTTTGGTAATTGGTATCCTTCTCGGTAAACGTTGTTAAAGTAAAAAATGCACAGAATTTGTCTTATTTAATGAAACTTACAGGGAATATGGCACCAAAATGAAGTTGGGGAGCGTTTGGTAGATTCCTAACGGTTCCCGTTACAATTAGCACTAGTTTATTATTCCTTTAAATAATTTAGTAAATTCTGGATATTGTACGTTTCTTTGATACCGTATAATTTAACCATTTTTGTTCATTTCACAGTAGTGCAATTTGTTTATTTTTTTGTGTGCTTTCAAGGATCTCCAAAGTCAAAGCTGAAAACCTTCCAACAAAGAGAAAGTTAGCTGCAGACTTCCTCAGTGACCCAAGGCCAGAGAAAGAGAAGAAACTGTCCGGGACACAATGTATGATGTACAATCTATAGTTACCAATTACTGCAGCCAGTCCTCCAATGATATCTCATTCCGATACATGTATGGGAAGGCAAATATTCAGGTATATATTTTGAATGAAATAAGAAATTAATTACATTCTGGTGAAGTTGTATTTTTAACAGTGTACAAGTAATTAATATGACAAAAAAAAATTTTTCAAGGCTGCTGTCAAAGATCACGACTATTGCCAATTGCCCTTTACTGAGCACTGGGTTGATGATTCCATTAAGGTACATGTGATAGATTTTGTTAAAATAAATCTAACTCTTATGATTTTTAGTTGTTTATCAATTAATGCTATTTTTACACATATATAGGTTACAGAATCTGATGTAGTCAGGATTGAAGAGTCCACAAGACAACAGAGTGCAAGCCAGATTTGGTTCATCGAGAGGAAGTGGCGCCTTACGGCATCAAAGTTTGGGGAAATTTGCAAGGCCACTTCTCGTCGAAATACCAAGAAGCTGTGTGCTGCATTATTGTCTGATGTACAAATCAACAGTGAAGCTTTGCGGCATGGGAAAAAATTATGAGGCAAAAGCTTTGAAAGTATTCAACAGCAAATTTAATGTAAATGCTAAGAAATGTGGGTTTTTTGTTTGTTTAGACAAGCCTTTTTTAGGTGCTTCTCCTGATGCTGTTGTTGATGGAAGTAGTATTGTTGAAATTAAATGTCCATTTAATGGCAGAAATGATGTTGTGAAACCAGGGGAAAAATTTCAAATTTTTGAAATATGATGATGAGGGTAAAATTGTTTTGAAGACTTCAAGCAAATATTATGACCAGATACAAGGCCAGCTTTATGTTACTAAAAGGTCTCTGTGCTACTTTGTTGTATATACCTTAAGCGATTTGTTTGTACAGAAAATCTTGTTTGACGATGAATACTGTAACAATTGTCTCCTTCCTAAGCTAGAAACTTTTTATACAGTATTTAAAAATCATTTATTTAAACCAACAGGAAACTAGCATGTGTAATAAATTGTTTCTGAGACAGATACTTACCTAATTAAGGCACGCAATTCACTCTCAGGAACTAAAAAGACACAACAAGCAAATTGAAAGAATTGTGGTCCCCCGGTTTCAGTGTCTTTTTGGGTGGGATGTCATTTTTTAATGACATTTTGTGTCTAATAGGAAAGCCTTATCATAAGTCAACTATTTAGAAATTATCACTGAAAGCCAAAGACAAGGTTAAAAGTTTAATGTTCTTGGTATTTAATGAAAAGTACAAAAAATCTCCAAGGTTAAGGTCAAAAAGTCAAGGTTGTTGGTCTCAAATGAAATCTCTAAAGTCAAAGTCAAAAGGTTAAAGTTGTTGGTATCCAATAAGAGCCTACCAAGATTATCCATAAGAAAGATATGGACCAGACACAAATTATGAAATTTTTCTTCCAGTGACTTTGAAGTTCCCCTAATGACCTTAGGTCAAGGTCATAACAACCCTGAGTAATCTTTGAGTGAAAAAAGAACCTACCAAATTAATCCATAAGAAAGATATGGACCTGACACGCATTATGAAATTTTTCTTCTAGTGACCTTGAAGTTCCCCAAATGACATTGCGTCAAGGTCAAGATACACCTTTAGGTCATGGGCAATCTTTGTGTGGAGTAGTAGATTCTAATGTCCCTCTGTAAGAAAGATATGGACGGGACACGATTGCACAGACAGATGGACAGATTGACAGACGGACGGACAAGATGATTCCTATATACCCCCCCCCCCAAAAAAAACTTTTTGCGGGGGGTATAATTACAAAATAATCTTATATAATATAGCTTTTAAATTTCAAATGCTTCTCAGCCTTGGAGGTTATCTTGCAATGTTCAAGAAAAGGTGTACTTCATTTCTTTAATAATTATCAGGTTTTAAGAATATTACCAACAGAGGAAAGACTTTCTGTGTAAGAGTCTTCAACAGCTGACGAAACCTCCAGGTCAAAGGGATCTGAATCACTTTCTGAAACAAATGTTTTAAATCAATGTTGAAATTCTTGTTCTCAAGAAATATGTCCATGTTACATGTTTACTGGGAGAGGAAAAAATGCAGCGGACCAGATCGAAATTCGAACCCAGGACCCTGAAACTAAGGTCAGGTGCTCTGCCAACTGAGTTATCTGGCCACCGGAGATCAAACCCAGCTGACCGCCACAAATGAATGTCCTGTTGCATTTGTATTGCAAGAGTGAATAAATAAACATACCTTCCTTCTTTTGTCTGATATTTATTTTTAACAGCTGAATTAAGTCTCATTGTTTGAAGCTCATTAATTGATAATAATTTATAAACAAATTAAATATGATCTCTAAGTTATTTACAATAAAAATGCTTTTTCAGATTTATCTGAATGTACAAAATCCAAAATTCAAGGACATAAGTAATCTTTTGACATTTGAATTGCTCTAACCAATTTCTTTCAGAACACATTTGTTAAGCATAGATTAATGGCAAAAGGAAGAAAGAAGAGATAAATGTCATCAGAAATATCAAGACAGAAAATCATTGAACTCACCTAATTACAGTGTAATCTATCTTATATATTAAGTTAAATTGAAATATCTTCACAAATGAAGTTCAAATTCATGGAACAATCAAGAACAAAAAATAATCATATGAAAAGCTTTCATCAATTTGTAATTAGTTTTTGAAGTTTGATACAAATATTACTTTCTTCTATTAAAAGCCAAAAAAAAAAAAAGAAAACCAATACTAGTTAGGATCAAGGTTATACAGTTGAATTTCTCCATTCAATTTGTTTAATGTTTGTAGTTTGTAAAAATTTTAAGATAAATATCTTGAACAGTATCTTTATGACTTTGAACATTACCTACTTTATAACTAAGAAAAATTCATGATGATATTAAGGTGAGGTCAAGGGCATTCGGAAGGTCAATTAGTAAGTTCACAAAAATTACGGCAATAGATGAATAGTCCACATCAATATTTATCATTATTAAATGATCTGATTGGTCTAGACGCCTTTTCCTGTGTTGTACCTCAGAGTGCATTCATCTCATATGAGGTTTATTTTGGTTTTACCTCTTGACAAACCATAGATTTGCTTACAGCTACTTCTACCAATCAGATTGCATGTTTCAAATCGTGTGTCATTGTGGATTAGGCCATGGTTTTCTTTTTGAATCATAACAAACCTTTTCTACTAAAAGCATCAAATGACTAAATCCAAGGCCAATAACTCAAGTAAGCAATTCTGACAAGAAAAAGCTAACATACAGACAGACCAAAAAAAAGACGGAAGGTGTATCATATCATATGCCTCCTCAAGGAGTCTCAGTGTGCATAAAGTAATTTACCCAAGTTCATTTAATTTGTTTGTTGGGTTTTTTTTTTCCTTGCCCATTCTCGAAATGGACCTTGGACAATTAACACACAAAAAAAAATTGCCAAGAAAAACGAAAATCAACAAAAATGAAAATTAAAACCAAATTTTGTCATCAATATTACCATATGTATACTCGTCATGAGGATCATTTTCCTTGAAAAGAAAAAAAAATGGTTATCTTTCAAATTTTATACAGTAATTTAAAAATAACACACTTTTATTACAAGAAAACATTTATAAGGTTGTCACAAGTTTTGAAATTATGCACAAGTCACAATGTAAAAGCAGGGGTTAGATTCAGAGGAATCTCTGATTACCAGGGTCCATGATTGATATGAGCAACCTACACACCTTATAGCATGATAAGCTACAGCATAAAAAACACTGTATCATGGATGGTAGATTTTTTTGATTTCACAAACCCTGATCACCATGCAAGCACAACATCAAAACTCTAAGGATAATACAGGAATTTTAAAATATAAGTCATATCATAGCTATAAAGGCAGAGATTTTTAAAAAGTGCATATATAAGCAATGGACAGTTATTTTTTCTGAAAGATAAATATTCATAATTGCAATGGTGGCTGCAAACAAATTTTCATACTGCACTAACACAGATTGTTCAATCAAAAACTCATTTGAGTCTAAATGGCTCAGGTGAGTTAAAAAGGAGTGCATATGTATCTCATTCTTTGTTTGCACTTAATTGCTTTAATTCAGTCCTACAGGGTTTATTTTTTTTTAATGTTGCTTTAATTCAGTGCTAAGGGTATAATTTTAACATAATGGTTTAAACTTGATCAAAGTACTTCAAAACAATACAAGTACAAAATAATTATAAGAGGATAAAATGAGATCCTTCACCTAAAGTGTTGCAATGTTAGTTACTCTTTTATTTATAAAATATAATTTCAAATTCTTCAAGGACATTGAAAAGAGACAGAAACACTGAAAAAAAATATAAAACAGTAATATCATGCAAACATTCATTAGTTAGTACTTGGAGACCTAACCTTAAAACACTACTTGATAACACACTGTGCAGTAGTGAAGGGATTCGAACCCTTTATCTCCCTAGACAGTTAAAACACGCAGGGTATTGACAGTTAAAACACACAGGGTATTGATAATTAAAAACATGCAGGGTATTGACAGTTAAAAACACACAGGGTATTGACAGTTAAAAAACAAAGGATATTGACAGTTAAAAACAAAAGGGTATTGACAGTTAAAAACAAAGGGTATTGACAGTTAAGAACAAAGGTATTAACAGTTAAGGACAAAGGTATTGACAATTAAAAACACACAGAGTATTGACAATTAAAAACAAAGGGCATTGACAGTTAAGAACAAAGTATATTGACAGTTATGAACAAAAAGGGTCCTGACTGTTAAAATACATGATACTGACAGTTAAAACACACAGGGTGTGGACAAGGAAGAACTCAGGCATTTGACATTAGGTGAATACATGTTAGTTCATACTTACCGTTGACAAAGAATAAATTATCATCTATAGCTAGCTAAGACAGTCAGTCACATACACACCAAATATATATCAGTGAACACACAGTAAAACACAGGAAAACTTTCATGCATTTATCATATCATTCACATAGTTTATATATAATGAACAAAAAAAGAAACGCATAATCAGAATAATATGAAATTTTAAGTTTTCAGTTTAAACTTTATTATTTTAGCGATTTTAGAGTGTTTTGTGATAAAAATCAATGTTGCAAATTGTCCGGTCAAGTGGAGGTCATTTTCATGGCACCTGATCCAAATTCAAGGTGCATAACAATATGTACTGTGCAACTTCTCAATGCTAGTTGGTTTGCGGTGGACTTTGATATCGTGGAGGACTGTTCTCATATCATATCCTTATTCAATGGATTTTTAGAAGATCTTATCTCCATAAACTACAATGTACATAGATATTGACAGTCAGAAACTCAAGTATTTTTTTTATGTCAATTTCAGAGTACTTGTGTGTACAATTAGAATGTTTTTAAGAAAACAATTTGGCAAATAAAAAATATAATAACGAGAATCGTTTGTTTTGAAAAAAGCTGCTAACAATGATAAAAAAAAACTAGATGCTGTCATGAGACAGTAATACCCGCACTAAGGTGTTTGCCTCCAAATACACGCTCCTACATATTGGGCGGCTTTCCAAGGAAATAGTCAAAATAATTCTATAATTACATGTATTAATCAAATTGATTATGAAATTCTCAGACCCTGTGACCTATAATTCAGAACCTCTTATATTTATTTTATACATGCTTAATTCATTATATACCAGTCTGAATTTTATTAATGATGTAAATTCATGCACGGATCTGTCGGGGGGGGGGCAGGACCCCCCCCCCCCCTGGAATTTACAAGGTTAAAAAATGTATACACTAAACACTAAAACAAGGGAAAAGTTACAATGGACCCCCCTGGGAAAATGCAGATCCCCTCCCCCTGGTAAACACGAATATGTGTAAAATAGGTATGAAAAGTTAAACATTTGCGGCAATAGAAGTCACCACTACCCCTACCCCACCTCCACGATATAGGTTTTTGACGTTTGGGTGAGATTTACCTTAGGTTTTTTTT
>NW_026927227.1:0-30527 GCF_032062105.1 Saccostrea cuccullata | reverse complement strand
GAGTTTTGAAATCGTTGCTCAGGAAAAAAAAGTTGCTAGTAATTTATAAGTAAAATATAATTTAGGTTCAGTCTATTATGAAAGCCTTCTTGAATTTTGTAAGAGACTAGCTCATTTGTAAAATCAAATTATTACGCAAAATCTTACAGATTTTTGTGAAACAGTGAAAAGAGTTACTGTCTACCTTTCTGAATTTGATTTCAGTACTAACTTCACATTTTTTAATACATGTTCATTTTTAATACAATTAAGAACGAATAAAAAATTATAAATTATTATTTATTAATTAACATGTTAAACAAAAAACAATATTTTAGTGTCTCATTTCCTCAACACGTGCTATGATGGTTTGTAACCTGTCCTCCATTTTGTTGACTAATTCCCTGAGTTCTTCAGCTGTAAAACAGAAAGTAGACAAATAGAAAGTAAACAAACAAACAGAAGGCATGGAGTCAGAGAGTAGAAAGTAAACAAACAGAAGGTATGGAGTCAGAGTAGAAAGTAAACAAACAGAAGGTATGGAGTCAGAGAGTAGAAAGTAAACAAACAGAAGGTATGGAGTCAGAGAGTAGAAAGTAAACAAACAGAAGGTATGGAGTCAGAGAGTAGAAAGTAAACAAACAGAAGGTATGGAGTCAGAGAGTAGAAAGTAAACAAACAGAAGGTATGGAGTCAGAGAGTAGAAAGTAAACAAACAGAAGGTATGGAGTCAGAGAGTAGAAAGTAAACAAACAGAAGGTATGGAGTCAGAGAGTAGAAAGTAAACAAACAGAAGGTATGGAGTCAGAGACAGGGTCTGTGTGAGTCAGCTGTGAAACAGAAAAAAGACAGATAGTAAACAAACAGGAAGTACACACAATCAGAAAGTACACAAAGGTTTTTTTTTAAATATGATTATAAAGCATATTGCATCACATCAACAGAAAACACCAAAATATTATAATTTTCAAAAGAATCTGTTATCAGATCATGGACCCTTTGAATATCTACTAAACGAAGTGACGAATAGTTTTCCTCTTTTAATGGGATGGGGAGAAATAGTTAATAAGATCTTAAAAGCATGAATTTTGTAAAGTCTCACCTATTTCGGGGGAAGGAAGAGAGGGGAATGGGGGAATTCAATAAATTACCTATGGCATTTTGCTTGTTGTATTTACTTGTTCTAACTTCCACTAACCTTTATTTTGGCCTGTACACTTTTTAGCATCATTTTAGCTGACTGGAGAAGAGGCAGTGATTCATCTGTAGCTTTACTGCTGAATCCTAGATACACTGTTTAGAAGAAGGGCAAGTGAATCAAAAAATAGGTCAATTTTCTTTTAAATACTTATAATATGAATTTTTAAAATAGGTTCATTTCTAAAAAGTTTCTTTTAATCTGCTAACATTGTGAAATCCAAAAAAAAATCTACAGAAAAGAGAGTACTCTTCAAATGGAGAGAGAAAAGTATTTAATCTCAAGCTAACAGTTGGGGGCACACTTAAGTCTCATTCTACTCTCATCTCCAAAACTCACAATCAGCTAGTTCCAATGTCTGCTCCCCAACACTTTTACATTTGTCTAATGACTTCTCCCAGTTTACTTCCTGTGTCAGACATCTTATTGATTTCTGAAGATACTATAAAACCTACAGAACATTAAATGAAACCACTTTATTCATTTATCTACATGTATTCTTCAAATCAAGAGTTCTATAAATGTGTGTTTGTTTCTGAATTCTTATTATTGTTAGGAAGATCAAATCAGTACTGTGGTAGAACCTTTTGTTGTGTTTCAGGAGTCTGGGTCTCCAAACTGTTTGTCAGCTCAGCATACAACCTCCATATCTCCCCATTATTAGGCACATGTCCAAATCAATTCACAAAGTGATCTTCATATAATTTTAACTGTTCATACACTTTTATCCCAAAGAAAAAAAGTAATTCAGGATAATTTCAATGGTCCAAAGTCAAATTGCAATTTCTTCATTTTCAAATATGTATTAAAGTCATTTTGATGGCTAAATATATTTTGAGTTTGATGGTTACAAATGTCTTTATGTTCTAGATAAGTCCCTGTCCCTTACTTTGGCTGCAATTCTACCAAACAGCTCCTGTAGCCTGATTTTATACTGACTGGTAGGGTTACCCTGAGGTTCCCTGTGTTGCCCTGTAACACCTGTATACCCTGAGGATTTCAGGGTTAGGGTTAGGGTTAGGGTTATTTCACTGTTACATCCTTCACTGGAACTGCCAGAACCTGAAAAAAAGTAATTTGTGTAAATGAATTCATAAGCGCAGAAAAAGTTGACAAATTTCTATGTCAGGTACTATGATACCCAAAGGAATTAGGTAAAATTATTGTACTTGTAAATATTTTATTCACAATTCATGAATTTAATTGAAAACATCAATCCACGACTATTACGTTTGTGCCGCAGGCAATACTCTATACATATATACATAATTCATAAATAGTTCATAACAACAACAGTTAACAATTGAAGATTTTGAAAGTGATAGAAATTTCTCACATTCAAATTTGATTGGCCTACAGCATGTTTTCATTTTTGAGATCTCAAACATAATATGAAAACAAAAATCCCACCTCTACATCCGTCCATTTTTCCCTCAGATTTATCAGGTGATGATACGCTCGATCGAATGGCTTCATCAAACTCACCACAGTCTGCAGCAACCTTTGATAACAAATTCATCACATAATTCACAGAAAAAGCTTTTACATTTCTAAAACAGTCACTTCAAAACTCACGAATGCCAATCTGTAAACTTAGAGTAGTTTTTCCTTTAAAGCCAGAAACATATTTCATTCATTAATTTTCAATTGCCAAGTTTCAAATAGAAGGTAGATCAAGTGCATTACTGACCAAAGTTAATTTTCCCACACTCTCCAGTTTTCAAAGCTGCACTTTAAGGACTCTTCTAAAGTCAGTAGGGCCTTTTTCCTGGGAATGAAAAGTTATAAAGAATAATTTTCAAAATTGTTAAGATATTAAGTTACCTAATACTTATTACACATACAAGCAACAACAAATACTTACACTGATTCTTTTTTCTTTCTTTCTTACTTGTCTTTGAGTTGAACATAAGCTGAGGCCATATTATTCCAGGCTTCAAAATTTTGAAATTTATTAGCATAAAAGGTATTAAAATATTCTCTTTAACACTGTAAATGGATATTAACTTGTGTTAATCAACTAAATGCACACAAAGAAATTTCTCATGAAAAACAATAGAAAAAGATTTAAAGATTTCTACAATGAATTGAGTTGCAAAACTGACAAAACGATTTGTATCCACATTTAAAGTTCTTGTTTTTACAGTGAATTTGATTTTTTCTCTTTTTGACAAACATACATCAGTATCAATGTTGACACATCGTTTGAAAGCTGTCACTGCTTCCTCAAACTTCTTGGAGTTCTGCTAGCTGTCTCTGTTAAGATAAAAATAACTGTATAGTCTCTCAAAGACTTCTAAAGCTCCACCAATGGAGCTGATACTTATAAGAAGCTCTGCTAGCTGTCTCTGTTAACATAAAAATAACTGTAGTCTCTCAAACACTTCTAAAGCAACATCAAAAGCCCCGATACTTAATAAGAGTTCTGCTAGCTGTCTCTGTTATCATAGAAACCAAGAGCCCCAGTACTTAATAGGAACTCTGCTAGCTGTGTCTGTAAACATAGAAACCAATAGCCCTGATACTTAATAGGAGCTCTAATTCTAATAGGCTTTTTCTGTTAACACAGAAACCAGTATCCCCGGTACTTCATAGCACAGATGCTTGAGGACAGGACCCCCCCCCCCCCCCTCAATATAAATCTCCGGGCCTTTTCAATTTTTTCCCAATAAACCATCATCTCGTAACATATTTGTTATGCAATCCATAGTTTATGGGGGTGGGGGGGTTGAAAAGGTCCGGAGGTATATATTGAGGGGGGGTCCTGTCCTCAAGCACCTGTGTTTAATAAGATCTCTAGCTGCTAGCTGTCTCTGTTATCATAGAAACCAATAGACCTGATAGTTAATAGGTGCTCGGCTAGCTGTCTCTATAAAAATATGTATAGAAACCAAAAGACCCGAAACTTTATAGGAGCTCTGCTAACTGTTTATATTAACACAGAAACCAATAGACCTGATAGATAATAATCATTTCCAGAGTTTGCGGCCTCGTACACGGATATAGGGGGTGGGTGTCAAAAGACAATTTTCAGGTTGAGTACATAATCTTATTTACACTAATCAGTATATATATACTACCCCTCTCTTATTTAATGAGTGTAAAACATTTAAAATGTTTAGAATATTTACACTAAATATTACAATTCGACAAAGGATACGTCTCAGAGTTTTTAACCTTTCATACAACCCCTCTTAAGTTTGTTATCAGCAGGCGTCCAAGTCCAAGTTCGAACTCGCTATACTGGTTATGTCTAATAGGAACTCTGCTAGCCATCTCTCTTATCATAGAAACCAATAGCCCCTATACTTAATAGGAACTCTGCTAGCTGTCTCTGTTAACATAAAAACCAATATAGACCCGATACTTAATAGGAGCTCTTCTAGCTGTCTCTGTTAACATAGAAACCAATAGACCAAATACTTTATAGGAGCTCTGCTAATTGTCTATGTCAATATTGAAACCAATAGCCCCGATACTTAAAAGCTAGCTGTCTCTCTTTCAAAAGACCCGATACTTAATAGGAACTCTGCTAGCTGTCACTGTTAACATAGAAACCAATAGCCCAAATTCTTATTAGAGAACACCAAACACGCATCGAACGAACGAATCTCGACGATATTAACCGTATTACTAGTTAATAAATACCGTCACTCGCTTTATATTTGTAATTATTTCAAAGGCGGACCCAGCATCGGCGCGCCGGGCGTGGGTCCCCTTCCCCATTTAATTCTTTAATTTTGTTAGCATTATCTTCAAAATCAGCAAGAAAACCTCTAATTTCTTTTAGAGTTCCTCAGTTTCGGGGGGCTTCGCCCCTGGATCCCCACCAGGGCATTGTCCTGGACCCACTTGGGGCTTTAATGCAACCCTAAGACTTCCAAGTCTTCTACATCGCCTCCCCCCACGTTTTGAAATTCCTGGATCCGCTCCTAAATAAATATTTAGACATATTAGTACATATTCCTTCACTTCCACGTTAGATATAAACGACCAATATCGGGTTATTATATTTATGTCGAGTTCCTTATACAGTAAAACTCGTTTAGTACGAACACGGATATAGCGAATTCACGGATATAGCGAAGTTTTTCTGGGTCCCCGGCGAAATTCTTAATAAATCGTTAAATTTCACGGTTATAACAAACTCGGATATAACGAATTTACGGATATAGCGAACTGATTTTGAGTCCCGTTGAGGTTAAATATAATGAAATTTACATCTTTTATAACGAACCTTCAAAGATTATTAAAAAAATGATAGATTGAACTTACTTTATTGCCTTTTAGCATTTATGTATAAAATTCAGTTCATAAGAAAACCTTAGTTATCGAAGATATGTTTTGTAATATTTGCATCAAAAACATAGTTGGTAGTAATACTTGAAGAAAAACTTGCATAATGCGAATTCGCTATAATGATTATACGATTTCGTTATACGGATATAACGAATTACGGATATAGCGAATTAAATTCACAGGTCCCCAGGACTTCGCTATAACCGAGTTTTACTGTATAGACACCCTAGATGCGAACTAGCATTTATTGTTAAATTTCTCTCAGCTCTTGCAAATCGTCGTATTGATAATTGTTACAACCTATAAGTATGGCACGCCAAATTTACAAAAATGAGCTTAACATAGTTTCACACTTGATAAAGTAAATTTATTAACTGTAAACTATAGTTTTTATCTATTTCACAGTTGTTACTTACTAATGCTAATCTAAGTTTATCTGTCTGTAAGAAAAACGTTAACGATAGATTTTGTTGATAAACATAGATTCACGTCTGTAAACTACAATTTAGAGCTGTAAACCATAGTTTACAAATCTTGAAACTGTATTTATCAGATAATCTATGTTTTGCAACCGCAGATGATTATTTTCAGTGTTAAATTTAGTTTACAGTTCTGAAACTAAACTCCGTAAACTATAGTTTACAACTGATAAATCTAGTTTATCGACTGTTAAACTATGTTTAGCTCATTTTTGTGAATTGGCGTGCCATATATAAGACATTTATAATTTATCGTAATAAACAAAGTTCATCCTTTAACATGGGCGGATCCAGCATTTTTTTAAAAAGGGGGAGGGTTTCAGTTTGGTGTACCCAGCACTTATGCATAGAATCACACCATGGGCACTTCAAGTCCGTAGCTTCATTTATAAAAAAATGAGAGGGAGCTCCAAAAACATATGACAAGCAAAAAAAAAAAAAATAATAACATAAAAAAAACCCTACACACTACTTTTTTAAAATTGGGAGGGGGCTTCGTATCACTTTTCTGTTCAGTACATTACTTTCAATCTTGAATCTGCGTATTTTCCAGAAACAAAAGATATGGAAGGAGCTTCCAAAACAAAATATTTTTTTTTAAACTGCAGCAAAAGTTAATTGTCAGAAAAATTGAGCCCCCTCCTACTGCATACTACAGGAAAAATTTAACATTTTTCTATATTGATTAAAAATATTTAATATGCATACTTCTAAAAGTTAGTTACCTTTGAAGATGGTCCAAAAATGGTATAGCTAGAGTTCGATGGAATCTTCCTTGCATGTTACTTGTGGATGTTCCGAGCCCTTAGTCGGGGTTGTGAAGGTAGAAAGCAAATACGCAAAAATCCACAGATCTAGCGAGCAGAAAGGACAGCGATTTTTTTTTTTATTTTTCAAATGATTAGACGTATAAATATCTATTACAGAAGCTATTGTCTCTCTCCTCTCCACAAAAATAAGTGGGGGTTCAAACCCCCGGAACCCCCCTCTGGTCTGCCAATGCTTTGATATAACATGGTTTATTTTCATTTTTTAAAAGTTAATTAAAAGGAATCAATAAAAACACACCTAAACATATGCATATATTTATATCATACTGGTACATGGGACACCAAAGTGATTGTACTTATCAAACTGACAAATAATTTTAATTTTTCTATACGTGTAATTCGTCCGTACGTTTCGTCAGTTACACAGGTAATCACAAGGTAAACAAGTTTACCGTTCGTTAAACCGATATTCGTTCGTTACGTGTTTTATGTTCTCTATTAGGAGCTCTGCTAATTGTCTCTGTTAACATAGAAATAACTGTAGTCTCTCAAACACTTCTAGAGCTTTTGAATCCCCTCTAGACCAGGAAGTATAAAGAACACAGGTAAGTGGGTCACGTGATTAGATTGCATACCAGAGATCAATAGGACAGCCGCCATTACTGAAGACAGTTAAAAAACATAGGTGGAGTAACTGAAGTATTTTGTAAGTTTTGATTTTAAAAAGAAATCCCGGGAACAAAATTTCTTTGACAAAGAATCAACGCATGAATGTTTTATATAATTACTTGCTTATGCTTCTGTGTATACCTGCAGGAACTTGTTTATTTAATTTCGCAGATACACACAGGGCTTCTATTAAACTTTAGTCCATTTGTCCATGTCCAGTTTATTTTGTAATTGAACAAGAGCCAATCTCCAGATACACTTAACTAATTCATATGACAAGTAACTTTTTGTACCATCATAGAATATCATGAATGTTAAAAAAACCTACAGCGTATATAATTCTCAGATTCATTTTGTAAATAATTACTTGCAAACTTCAAAAACAAAGTGACACAATATGAAGGACTCAAACACATAACATTAGATATCATAATCAAGGGTGATAGGGACTAGATTTTAGTCAGTTTTACTAATTAATCAATAGCGGTATTTCAATTCAGTAAGTCATGATGAAATAAGTGTACATGTACCGTTTGTCTTGAGGGTAAAGTTGTGTACTAATTTCTTTACATCTATAAGCAAATAGTGAATCTGGACAAGTAACATTTATTTCAAACTTTTATGAGTGAAAAATGTATATTTTCGTAAATGTCGATCTCTTATACAATGAAGTTCTCTGATCTGCCAAAATTTCTAATTCCCCTTAAATTCAGCCAGTAAATCTACTTTAAAAATGTACAATAATTAATATAGATCTTGTTTTGTTTTAGTCACATTTTAACCATGGACCCCCGTACCAGTGCCCAGGACGTGATGCGATGTGACCTGTGTGAGACCGCTGTGGTACAGATGCACTGTGATACATGTCTTGTTAACCTGTGTAAGGCCTGTGTGGGAGAACACATCTCAACAGGTGAATACTCTAAACTACAAAAAAATATATTCTGTACTTCCTAAGTAATGCAACATGCCATTTTTTCTTTCCTATATGTCTACCATTTTATTCTTTATCTGGTGTATTGTAAGATATGGCCTTACGTCTTCTCCTGTTTGAAAAAAAAATAAGTGTAGATCGGACTCGGCATTCCTCTGGCCTGTGTTTACATTGAACCATGGTAACAATAAAAAATACGGCTCTACGAAGGGGAATACATTTAAAATTTGTTTATTTTATTATTACATGTTTAAAATGATCCGATTTTTTAAAGAAAAAATCTTTGAACTGCAGATGATGATGTCTAAAACATTCCTTAACGTGAAAACCATGTGTAGTAAAAATACCGGGAAATCTTTCTCAACTTTATTCGCTTTTTTATTATTATGACGTTGCATACGATAAGGTCGATTTCTATCCGTCGAGGCTCATATATTAGCATATGAACTTTGACACTAATTTCCTTAGAATAAGTTTAAGGTCATAGGAAATGCCAAGGTCAAAAATGTTGATGTAGTTAAAAATCTCTCTTCACTATGTTTCCGCATATGAATGTATTATAAAAGGTTTCCTTACAACTGACTTAAAACAATTTGATAAAACTGAGGTCAAGGTCAAATGAAAGGTCATGCCCAAAATGTTAATACATTTGAGTTGCTTACATCATATGTATCACCACATAAAGTTTTACACTGATTTAAGAAGAGTGAGGTCAAGGTTAAAAAAAGGTCAAGGTCAAAAATGTTGATATATAAAAGCCCGTTATGCTAAAGTTATACCATGTTTCCCACTATTGTTGATGTCCCTGGCATACTCTCAGTGGGCGAGGACTAGTGAAATTGGCATGGAAGTCCTCGTGCGATTTAAGTTTAAAATAAAATAAAAAAGAAAAACACGAAAAACTCCAGTAAAGCTTTAAGCCTTTCATTCTATCTTCAGAAGCTTTACAAAATAAACTACTGTAGTAACATAGTAACGTTACACAATAATTGGCGGAGTATATGACGTCGTTATTATGAAGTCAAATGTACTATGACGTCATAGTTAACAGCTCTTTGCGCACAGGTAAAAGTACGGGAAATTTTCAAGTTCTTAATAAAATGCAGATATACATATGCATATATAATTAAATCTAGTTGATATACATTACATCAGATTGTTAAGCTTTGGTTTTAACGCACAAATAAAATGCTTTTCTTTCTGACGTCTACTTATATCATTTCCTCCTGCTACTTTTATAAAACGGAAATATCGTAAATTTCTTTTGTCCGCACACGTCTAAATGTTCACTTAATGGTATTTGTCTATACTCCGGAGTGTTAATCTGTTGTTTGTGGGTACGAACCCGGGTACGGAGGGTGTTACTGGTCTCACCTATATATATATATATATATATATATATATATATATATATATATATATATATATATATATATATATATATATATATATATATATATATATATATATAGCACTAAAAATGACCAACGACACGAACAATAAAAATTGTCAAATTTTCGGGACGCCCTGTCCCTTCCTCAGGACAAAGAAAAAAGTTAAATAGTCATAAGAACAAAGGAAAAAGAGAAGCAAAAACAACTAGCACTACTACTAAACACTAGATATTTACATAATTAATTACATGTTGAGTTGGAAATTTTAAAGAACACTAATAAAGAAAGAAATCCGGACCGCTATGAAATGCGTCCGGTCTATCGGGTATACTCGGGTGAAGTGCGATTTACATAATTGAACGAATTAATTATGCTAATTAATTACGACAATCAGTAAATCGTACGTTATTTCATTCTCTCAAAATGGCGTAACTTTACTTAATAAAGAATAATGAAAGAAAAATCATATAGTAGGAATATTTAAACATATGAATTGTAATCAATTATAAATTTTGAAATATTTAAGGACTTATTATCGGGAAAAAATAATTAACAAAGGCGTAAGCAATACTTAGTTATGTGGTTGTTCGAGTTCGAGAGTTGGTGGCACAAATTAATTGTAGAGTTTACACAAAATTGAGAGAATAATTTTGTTTAGTATGATCAGGAATTGGGTCTAATTTACGTTCATTCTGGTAAAGTCATTCAATTTGTTAATACCATTTGGGCGGAATGACTTCAATCTGTGCATCCAGAACTTTTCTTTGCTTTTCCTCTGAGCATCTGTCCATCTTGGGTTATGGTCAATCACCACTACTGTCATGTCCTCCCATTTGTGACCCTCAAGTTTGAAATGTTCCCCAACGGGTTCATTGAGTTTTTTGGTCCTAATGGTCGAACGGTGGTTATTGACTCTCCTACGGAGATCTCCTGTTTCACCAACATACTGTTTGGAGCAAACTTTGCAAGTGATGAGATAAATGCAGTTGTCAGTATGACAGGACAAATTCCCTAGTATTTTGTAGCTGCGGCCTGTAACAGGGCTGTTAAAACTGTCTGTGCCAGTGCTGTGCTTACAAAGAAGACATCTCCTGTCAGAGCAAGTTTTAAAGCCCCCGTTAGGTAATGGGTTGTCCAGTCTGGTTCTTACTACCATGTCCTTTAGATTCCTTGGGCGTCTGTATGCAGCCAATGGGGGTTCCTTAAAGACCTCTGCCATTCGTTTGTTTGAATGGAGAATTGGTAGGTTCTTTTGAAGGATACCGCTAAGGTTCTTAAGGACGGGATGGTATGTGGTTACCAGAGGGACCCTGTCGCTATTGTCTTTTTCCTTGTAGCGTAATAGGTTTTGTCTGTCATGTTCCGCCATCTCATCAATAGCTGTTTGTACGGTGCGGGCATTGTAGCCTCTATTGCATCAGTGGAACTTAAGAAGACCACTTTGCTCCTGATATAAGGCAGGGGACGAACAAATGCGTCGAATTCTGTTGGCTAGACCCTTAGGCACTCCCTTAAAAGTGTGTGGGGGATGACAGCTAGTGGGCATAAGATATAGGTGGGAGTCTGTGGGTTTGATGTGGAGACTGAATTCGATTTCACCATCAATCAGGGTAGATGTAGTATCTAGGAATACGTTTTTCGAATTAGATACGTCTACTGTAAATTTGATCGACTGATGAAAGGTGTTGGCAAACGTAATGAATGCCTCGAGATTCTCGCGACAATCCACCCACTTCATCTCTATATCGTCAATGAAACGCAACCAGCTATGAGACCTGGACAATTCTATCTGCTTCCTAAAATACACAAAGAAGGCATGCCAGGTCGCCCCATAATCAGCGCAATTGGACACCCCACGGAGAAAATTTCTGAATTCATTGATTTACATCTCCGTCCACACGTAGAAAGTTTGCCATCCTATCTTAAGGACACTACGGACTACATTAACAAGACGCCTTCTACTGGCCTCCCAGATCATACCCTCCTCGTGACTATGGACGTCACATCTTTGTACACCAATATTCCGCACGATGAGGGTATCGAAGCCTGTAGAGAAGTCTGGGATAGTAGATCCATACAAGTTCCTTCTACGGAGTCCCTTGCTAAGCTCCTTGAACATGTTCTCAAGTTCAACAACTTCATGTTTAATGGAGAACATTACCTGCAAGTTAATGGCACTGCTATGGGTAGGAAAATGGCACCGTCTTATGCCAATGTCTTCATGGCCAGACTGGAACGCAACTTGTTACTTCAAGCACCATTTAGGACTCATAGCTGGTTGCGTTTCATTGACGACATAGAGATGAAGTGGGTGGATTGTCGCGAGAACCTCGAGGCATTCATTACGTTTGCCAACACCTTTCATCAGTCGATCAAATTTACAGTAGACGTATCTAATTCGAAAAACGTATTCCTAGATACTACATCTACCCTGATTGATGGTGAAATCGAATTCAGTCTCCACACCAAACCCACAGACTCCCATTTCAAACTTGAGGGTCACAAATGGGAGGACATGACAGTTGTGGTGATTGACCATAACCCAAGATGGACAGATGCTCAGAGGAAAAGCAAAGAAAAGTTCTGGATGCACAGATTGAAGTCATTCCGCCCAAATGGTATTAACAAATTGAATGACTTCACCAGAATGAACGTAAATTAGACCCAATTCCTGATCATACTAAACAAAATTATTCTCTCAATTTAGTGTAAACTCTACAATTAATTTGTGCCACCAACTCTCGAACTCGAACAACCACATAACTAAGTATTGCTTACGCCTTTGTTAATTATTTTTTCCCGATAATAAGTCCTTAAATATTTCAAAATTTATAATTGATTACAATTCATATGTTTAAATATTCCTACTATATGATTTTTCTTTCATTATTCTTTATTAAGTAAAGTTACGCCATTTTGAGAGAATGAAATAACGTACGATTTACTGATTGTCGTAATTAATTAGCATAATTAATTCGTTCAATTATGTAAATCGCACTTCACCCGAGTATACCCGATAGACCGGACGCATTTCATAGCGGTCCGGATTTCTTTCTTTATTAGTGTTCTTTAAAATTTCCAACTCAACATGTAATTAATTATGTAAATATCTAGTGTTTAGTAGTAGTGCTAGTTGTTTTTGCTTCTCTTTTTCCTTTGTTCTTATGACTATTTAACTTTTTTCTTTGTCCTGAGGAAGGGACAGGGCGTCCCGAAAATTTGACATATATATATATATATATATATATATATATATATATATATATATATATATATATATATATATATATATATATATATATATATGTATCAAATTATGAAGTTTTATTAAGATATCTTACATGATTTCTTTATTGAAAACTCACTTGAACACAATTTGATACAATTGAAGTCAAGCTCAAATAAAAGGTCAAGGTCGACAATGTTGATGCAGTTGAATTGCTTACATCAATATGTATCAGCGTATGAATTTGACACTTATTTAGGAAAAATGAGGACAAAGGAAAGGTCAAGGTCAAAAACGTTGATGCAGTTGAATTGATCTTATCAGTATGTAACAGCATATGAAGTTTGATAAAAATTATCTTGAATGGTATCTTTAAAACTGAGCTAAACACTAATTAAAAATAAATGAGGTCAAAGGAAATGTCAAGGTCAAAGAAAAGGTCAAGGTAAAAAATGTTGATGCAGTTGAATTTCTTTCATGAGTATGTATCGGCATATGAAGTTTTACACTGATTTAGGAAAAGAAGGATATGTAGATAACGAACAGTATTCAATCTCAAAGTCCATAAAACAAAACAAAATAAGAGCAGAGCAAACACGGACCTCCGAAACATCAAAAGTGGGATCAGATACCATGGAGGAGTGAGCATCCCCTGCCGACCGGTCACACCCGCCGTGTGTTCCTTGTCATGATCAGGAAATAACGGAAAAAATCCGTCGTCAATTCAGTGTATAAATAATGAACAATTGGTATGAAAAACGTCAATCAGCACTTGACTTACTGATAAATCGTATTTGCTGACAAGGTCATTGTATCGACGATAGAACTTACGAAATGATGACTTTAAACGAGACTGCTGATATTCTTGTTTCATTAACTTGCTTTTCAATAATTTACCTTGTTATAGAAATTGTTCATACGTAGAGCATGCTCTTGCGTATCGAATCAACTGATATATATATATATATATATATATATATATATATATATATATATATATATATATATATATATATATATATATATATATATATATACTCCGTATGCAGGTGATGAAGGTATATTGCTGCATAAGTAAGGTAAGTTGACGATAGAAATGTTAATTAAAGTCATCACATTTATCATATAGTTTGGTTGTTAGATTACCATTAGTGTCTTTTTCAAGTAAAATATCCAAGTATGAAACAGAAGTGTCGGCCTCTGTGGTATTTTTTATCTCAAGCTCACCAGGATATATTATCGTATCGATATAAGGATGGAAATTTCCATTGTTAATTGACATTGCGTCGTTGATATATCTAAATGTCGAGTTGAAGGCCACAGCAAGTGTCTTTTTTTACACATAAGATTTTGCATAAATTCTGCTTCATATGAATATAAAAAAAGTCTGCTAATAACGGAGCGCTATTTGTACCCATGGGGATTCCAATAGACTGTTGGAATACCTGGTCTCCAAAAACCACACAGATATTGTCAATCAGAAGCTCGAGCATCTTGTTGATGTCAACTTCAGAGTATTTATGTGTGCAATCCGAATCTGTTTGAAAAAAATAATTTTGCAAACGACCAATGACCAGGTAAGTAAATTTAAGAGTTCGATTTTCATTGAAGAAGCAGCTGTCAATAATATCAAAAAGCCTTGATTTTGATTTGTCGTGGGGAATTGTGTATAAATTTGAAAATTCGTAAGTTTTTAAGCTGTTGATTTTTATAAAGTCTTGTGATTTCAAAGTGTCCAAAAGTTCTTTAGAATTTTTTAGTATCCACATTTGATTCACGCCACTTCTTGAATATATGGTTGCACAATACTCTTGAAGTTTTTCCTTCACTACTGTCAATATGTTAGTGAGGAGTAACGAAAGAGGCTTGGTTGAACATTTACTGGAACCTGCAATGTATCTTTGTTTGTAAGGATTCTTCTGAAGTTTTGGAATTCAATATATATAAGGTAGTTCAAATTCATTTTGGCTCTGTGGAATATTAAAAGTGTTCAAAACTGACAGGTGATTTTGATGAATTTCTTCCTTAGAAAGGGAAGTATGAGTATAAGTAGGATTACCACTTGTTGAATTAAATCCAAGTTCTTATAGAATGCATGGATGAGGTGACTTGCGGCCCCCGGTAAATTGAAAAAAAAAAAAATGTTTTACTCGAATTTTTGTATGTAACTAATCACTGATATGTATACCTATATGAAATACCATTTTTAACAAAAATAGAAACGTGATTTGAAAGATATAGATCTTTTATTTGGGTAGGGGTATCATGTTTACATCCAATTTCCATTAAATTTTGACCCCGCCCCACTCTTTGAAGCAGATAGGTACAATTTTCTCCTTTGGCTGGTCACTGTATCTTATTGAAATCTACCTATATGTGAAAGGAGAAAGTTGTACCGCTCATATGCTATTTAAAAAAATGTAAATTCTGGCTGGCCTTTTCCATTATGAACAGATCGACGGAACAAGATTTTCTGACGTAAGAATAAATTCCTATGCTAATCGAGGAACTTGCGATAATTTTTAACTGACCAATCAGCTAAATGAAGTTCGTTACGAGTGAGTACCTCAAAAAAAACTATGGAAACATGCTTGGAATTTTATTGCTTTCCGATAATGTTTTAATGCATTTGAGTCACAGACTAGACACGGAATTACATATGTACAATTTCCAAGATCACAGTAAAATTTATAGACAGTTACAAACAATTGATATACGAGGGTTGTCCCAAAAAGTCATAGACAGGGAAAACAGTTTTGTTTCTCTTTGCTTAATTAAATTTCTTTCCTTGCCATAGCAAAAAGTAACATTTTATGATCATGCATTTCAAGTTTCATGGTGATATCGCATCTAATAAGAAAATTATGTAAAAATAAAGAATGTAAGTGTACACCGGCGCACGAAAGCAAACGTAAATAACGTCTCTTATAACGTCATGATCTCTTTGTCTGCTTCTTTCGCGTCCAATAACATTCGATATTTTCTTTTAAAGTGATAGACCACTCTTGACTAACGCACTTATTTAAATTCACTATTGTCCGTTTGTTTTATATTTTTTTAAAGCAGATTCAAATTTCAATCGAAATTTAGTCAAAAGATCGCCTTATTTTGTAGGCACATTGAATACACATTGTTTGACGTCATTCGCGTCCAGATTGGTCCCAACTGTCTGTGTTTAATTAACAATACTCTACTTCTTACATGCCCTAACTATTTTCGGTCCGGTAGAGAGGAAAAACTCTCATTGAATATCAAGCCATTTAAAAATAACCTTTTTATTAAATCTGTTGTGTAATGTCACTTCTTTACTCTTTTTCCCGTCTATGATGTAAATAAAGCATATCCAACACAATTTATTACATCTCCCTGCGCCGGTTACGCGTTTGACGACGTCATTTTCATCAAACTCAATTCCAACGATATTATGAAAATCATGACACCAATCGTCTGTTTTTAAAGCTATTTATACGAAATTTTGAGAGATTATTAAGATTTTGATTCTGATTTCAGTGATGTAAATTTTAATTCAATGCATTACATAGCTCTAAAGAAATAAAAGCAAATGTAATGGTTATATGCGTAAATTATTCCGAATTATGTTCGTGCGCCGACAGGCCTTACCGGTCTTCATATAAATTGTCCTAAAATTATTTATATGAAAGATATATATTTAAAAATTCACAATTTTAAACAAAATTGAATATATTATGTCTATGCAAAATTTGGTTAGTATTGGTTGCATGTTTATAAAATTATAAACATTGTCTACGACTTTTTGGGACAACCCTCGTATATATATACATTAGTTTGAAGTCTTGTTGCGTGTTTAGTGAGCAATTTGCTAGGTCTACACGTATTCTCGAGTATCAGTGAATACAAGTTTCATGTGCATTTCTTGTCCTAAAAACCGTAATGCTGAAAATCAGTGCGTATTATTAAGTATATACAGCCTTGGCTGACCATTATAAAAGTTTGAAATGTAAAAAACCATAAAGGTAAATTTACTTAAACCACGTGCTTGTGATAAAATGTAAACGTAGTAAACCAGCATGTTTTGTTGTTCTGTCATCGGATTGGACAATGACTATGTGCGAAATAATAACAATACCCATATAAGGTCTTCTCGGACACGCATATCTCTCTATTGTACTAAGACCCACCCATTCTCTTGCCATAAAAGAACATATTCTCACAAACCTGGTCGAATTTAGCTGTGATGGGGACTAAAAAATCAAAGATAATGCAGTATTCCTTATAATTAAAATGTGTCTGAACTATTGAAACTATTCAAAAGGTGTAGTATTTATTCACTCATGTTTAAAAACTACAAACATTGTTGTAGATTAAATATAATTCATCGTGGAAAAAGGGGCCCCAGATAGCAGTTATGTCACATCGTCCTTTATATAATGAGTCTTACAAACGAAGACAATGTTGTTACTTTCTTTTTCGGCAGGAACCAGTGCGTACTTATCGTGTAATCTTTCTAACTCCTTTTTCACTTCTGGTTTAATGCACACAGAAGGAATATTATGGTATTCATATTGCCCCTCAATCTTTTAATACGGAACTTGAACATGGATCTGATACATTAAATCCATTGTAACAGGGTGTCAACGTCTTCTTTTTCATATCTTGTCCATCGTCTGGCGTAATTTTCCACAGAATCCATAATAGTTATGAAATTCCGACGCCAGTTGAAGGATCGGGGCTCCCTATATTTAGTACCTTTTAAAATAAGTAATCTAAGGTCCTCATTACGAACTATATTTACGTCACCTGTAATAACGTGTCCAGCAGGACTATAGTTATAGGGCGAAGAAGAACATGAACACGAAAGAGGATTATGTTTCAGATAGTCGGTATCCAGGCCATGTAAAGTGTTTTTGTAATTGAAAAGTTTGGAAGCAATGGTCGATGTATATTTGTAAGAAATACAACGTGTAGTCTTCAACTTAAAATATGGTGGAATACAAGACTAAACCCTTTTGTGATTAAGAATATTACTTATATTAACCGAGTCAATTCCTCTATTTTAGTTTAAGGAAAAGACGGATGGTTTTAGCTGCATTTTCTTCCGTGAAGCGTGCGGGTTTAAAGAGCCTATGATATGCAATATCCATAATCACAGATCCGAGTCTATATTCAGGTGACGAGAAATCTAAAATTGGATGTTCCTTGGCTTTTCAAGAAGACTATTTAAAATGTTCAAAGGGACATAGTAAAGTTTTGTTCGAATATGATGTAGACCTTACTATTGATTTACAACACTACAAAATGTAGAATATTTTTTTATTCAATTGACTGACGTTTTTCATACCAATTGTTAGTCCATTATTTATACACTGAATTGACGACCGACTTTTTTCCAGTTATTTCCTGATCATGACAAGGAGCACACGGCCGGTATGACCAGTCGGCAGGGGATGTTCACTTCTCCATGGCACCTGATCCCACCTCTGATGTTTCGGAGGTCCGTTTTTGCTCTGCTCTTATTTTGTATATTGTTTAATGGACTTTGAATACTGTTCGTTATCTCCATATACTGCACCTTTCAATCACATAAATTACAATTATTTATCATAATAAATGTACAGCAAAGAAGAATACTGTAAATGTATTACATTTGACTGTGTATTCTTTTTAGCAGCTTTGGCGGATTGCATCAACCGCTAAATCAAGTTCATATATGTAATTGTATTGCACGTGTACACATAAATAAGAATATAAAGAAATGCGCTAAATCAAATCTACGCTAACTTATTCAAAAGTCAATTTCCTCCAAATTTCGTACACGCTAAATATGATACATTTACAGTAATTTCCCTCAGTATAGTACAAATTTCCTTACAAGATCAACAGATCTCGACCAAACACCAGAACTTCACAATTCCAGATAAAAATTAATGCCTTAAAGTTTGCTCATTACAACTTTGTATTCGTTTTGACACCAATGAATTCTAATGAGTAGATAAAAAAATATTTTCAAAGTATAAATGTATTTCCACTGTATAATTATTATAGTCCAAACTCAACAACAGATTGTCTGACCCGACCCAGAGGCTGTGAATTTTACAATTTCGAAGAAAGCAAACTTGCTCTTCAAAACCACAAAAAAAATTGTTTATATGCTTTATATAAGGGTAGAAAAGACCATTTGCTTGTTAGTCCCCTACTGTTGAAACGGGGGGAACTATAGGGTTAGTCCTTCTCTGTGTCAGTCCTTCCGTCTATGTCAGCTCTGTCAAAATTGATTTTCCGCATTTTTTTCTTAACGCTTGCAGATATTGAACTGAGTTTTGGTATGTGAGTGTATCTAGATGCGTTACAGATCAAGTTTAAATTTTAAAATGCTTCATTGCTTTATGACGGTGTGATTATGATCTGGGTTCGTGATGCACTAAATTAAAATTCCAAACGAGATTTTATCCCATAAAAAGACAAGAGGTCCACGTGTCTTTTAGGTCATCTGAGTATTGTGTAACAACTTTCAAACAATTAAATTTGTTTTGTGTTTTAAACCAGAGGCCATAAAAGTCGCAATACACAATTTTGAAAGAGGCACAATCGCTGATCATAATTATAGACTCGCATGCTTACTCTATTTACTTAATGCCTAGAGGTAGGTCAGATAACAAAGAGAAAATGCACTTCCACTTTATACCCAGTTGTGCAGCTCGTCCCAAAGGAACCACTGACCTTAGAGCTACATGTTTCAAATTTTTGCAAATTTTATCATAAAATGGTTGATAAATACAAAAAAGCAGATTTCAAAGCATTAATTCATTTTCGATTATTTTTATGTCCCGCCCCTCCCCTAGATCAAGGGGGGGTGGTAGGGGGGTTACATAGTCTGATTTTGCTAGATGCACCTTTTTTCATCATAAATATATATACATGTACTTGGATCATTGGCATAAAACCCAGGAGCAAAGGTAAAAGATTTTCAAAGAATTAATGTATTTTCACTATATAATCAACAGAGCCCCGTCTTAACACCAGAACCCTTGGAAATTGGGCCATAAAATTCACAATTTTGGAAGAGGCAACGCTCAAATAATTATGTACTTACATAGGTTATTTAAGACCCAGGAGCAGAGATTAAGATTTTCAAAGAATAAATGCATTTTCACTATGTAACCAATAGAGCACCGCCCTAACACCAGAACCCCTGACCCTGGGGTCATGAAATTCAAAATTTTGAAAGCGGCACTATTGCTCATCATAACTATGTGCTTAGTTACTTTATTTCATACACAGGAGCAGCGAAGAAGATTTTCAAAGAATTAATGCATTTTCACTATATTATAAATAGAGCCCCGTCCTAACACCAGAACCCCTGACCCTGGGGCCATAAAATTCACAATTTCGGAAGAGGCACTCTTGCTCATTATAACTATGTATTTAGTTAGTTTATTTAATACCCAGAGCAGAGAAGATTTTCAAAGAAATAATGCTTTTTCACTACATAATCTATATAGCCCCGCTCAACCACCTTAGAACCCCTGACCCCGGAGTCATGAATTTCACAATTTTGGTAGAGGACTCAATGCTTATTACAATCATGCAAACAGTTTGACTGCTTGATTTCCAGGAGGGCAGGAACCATGAAATTCACAATTTTTGTTCCCCTTTACCCATAGATGCTGTATACCAAACAAATGTTAACACACAACACACGATGCACGACACGCAACACACGAAGACGGACGAAAACGAATAGCAATAGGTCACCTGAGTTACTCAGGTGACCTAAAAAGGAAAACCCTGTAGGGGACATGTATTGCGTATGCAATACTCTCAGAATGCTTGTAATATTAATAATGCCAACATTTTGACTGTTTAATGTCCAAGAATAAAGAAGTTTTCTGAAAATACACTAATTCTGATGATTTTCACCAAACCCTCAAGCCCTAGGGGACATAGACAACGAATTTTTTTAAATATAATTTCTTCTCCTTTTTTCAAAAATACTTTGTTCCTAAGATAGTTGAAGTGTTTCGGATTACAGAAAAAGCTGATTTGAACAAACGTGAATCTTAACACTACCAGAGGATGCTTCCCCTTGAATTCATTTTCCAAGGCCGGGTTGTTCTTGAGCACAATGATTTTTAAGATTATCCCAATGTTTTCCTGCTAAACTTTGACCCCCCATAATGGCCCCATCCTACCCCTGTGGGTCATGATTTAAACAGACTTGAATCTACACTATCTGAGGATGCTTGAACGTAGATTCATTTTTCTTTGCCAAGTGGTTCGTAAGAAGATGATTTTAAAGAATGCCATTACTTTTTCACTAATTCATAATAATCTCCCATTAGAAGAATGCATGGCCCTTCATTTGAGCAAACTTGAATTCCCTTTACCCAAAGATACTTTGTGGCAAGTTTGATTAAAATTGGCCGAGCGGTTCTTGGGAAGAGGATAAAAATGTAAAACAGTTAACGATAACGACGAAAGACTACATGTACGGACAAATTTTGATCAGAAAAGCTCCCCTTACTTGAGCCTTCGGCTCAGGTGAGCTAGATATTTAGGCTATCCATAAAAAATGACCTACACAAAATTTTCATAAATCCACAATATATCAAATCCTTGAATATTTCTGTGAGCAGTACTTCCCATCTGTTCTTCTCTGTAAGCAAACCATATCCTGCACCTGTATGTGAGCAGTCAATTCCCCTCCATTTCTCATTACCCTAAAGATGGTTTTCCATTGAGATAATTTAAGCAAGAGTTATTCCCCATGGCTTCCATGCTGTAGTGCAACATCCCCAGATCCCTTCATCATTCAACCAAGTTCGATGTGTTACACAGGTTACTGAGGTAAAGATAACACTATTTTGAAAATATGTTTTTAAAGCCTAGGCCTCTTTTAATTCATAATCTTGATATTGTAAATATTTTCCCCCATAAATTTATGGCATGCATGTTTAAAATTTGTTGCTCAAAGAGGAAAATTCACTGCTTTGTCTTACAAGATGGCGACAACGGGGAAAAACTCCAAGGCAAAATATGTCAAAGAAAAACCATCTATACCAAGAGATGAAAAGCAGTTTTCTCCCAGTTAGCCTCTCCTGATTGGTTTGTGTCCTCCAGTGATTTTCCCTAAAAGTAGAATATACTCTAGTAAATGATGAATGGCAATTACTGGTATTAGTTTAATTACGAAATACATGGTCAACAAACTAAAATAATTATTAGTCTTCAAACGCATATGTTACCAATCTGAACTTCACATTTTGACCTAAAAGATCACAAGTCAATCAAGTTACAATATAAGAGCAACTTGACTGTAGATGTGCATTTAAAGGATTCCATTCAAATAATTTAAAACATATCAAGTAACTTATATAGATGCTATGACAACAGCTTGTTCCACAGGTGACATGTCGACAGCAAATTCTGTTCCTGGTTCTGTCAAAGTAATAGCCTCTAACACAGTGTCATCATCAAAATTCAAAATCTGAAGAAAAACACTGTATAATATTGCTTGGTTTTCCCTCTCCAATTACTTTTTCATCTAGGTTTTTTACCGTACTCTTTTGTTTGGTTCCCTCTCTGTCCTTCTTACATGTTAATGCTATAATGACTTTTTTCGCATTATTATGCCTTTATTTGCGAAAAAACCAGTTTCAATTTGCATTGTAACACCTTTTAATTTTTTCGATACAGAATGATCCCAAAATGCATTCGTTATTTTACACTATTGCATTTGAATAGACATTTGTTATGAAAACAGTGGCAGGTAGCAGCATGCCAATTCAGCTTTACAGAAAAAAAAATTAAGCATAGACATTCTTGAAAATTATATTGCGTACTCGCAAGAATGGCTATGACGCCAACGAGGATAATTCAACTGAGTGTACATGTAGGTATCACCTGCGATTTTCAAGCTGTTCATTTCACAATGATTTTTGAAAGGGAAATTGAACACAGTTTACAAGGCTTATTTTTAAAGTGGATTATTTATCAAGGAAAATTAGATGAAAAATGTTATATCATATATAAGAGTCATTTTGATCGTTTAATATTTTTTGAGGTAGTTGTTGGTGAGAAATTCCTTTTGTTATAAGCCCTTTCACTTAACATGGCTGTAATTCTACCAAACAGTTCCAGTAGCCTGGTTTTATACTGACTGGTAGGATTCCCCTGAGGATCCCTGTATTCCCCTGTAACACCCTTCACTAGAACTGCCAGAACCTGCAAAGCAGTTATGTGTTTAAATGAAAATGAACCAATTTTTCTTCCATTCAATACAACTCAAAGAATTTTCAAATTAGCAATACACACAGAGAAGCTAAACAATTATTCATTAAATTTCTGTCATACCTGATTTGATGAGGTAAACTTATTGCAATCAGTTAAAACTTGAATTCATAATTGATAAATTTACAATCAATCCACAACTATTAGCTCTAACAGTATTGTGACTTGTCTGATGAGTATTACTCATTAAAAATATCACAATTAAATACAGGTAAATAAAAGTTGGTTTACAGCATGTTGACATTTTAATGATTCAAACTATGAAAACTCAATTCCTTCCTCTACATCCGTTCATTTTTCTTTGAGATCAATCAGACGATGATATGCCCGAAGGGCTTCATCAAACTCACCACAGTCTGTGGCAACTATTGATAAAAAAAATTATTTCATAATTTTCGCCAAAAATTTTACATTTAAACAACATTACCTTCAAAACTCATTATTACGTATACATTTCATACTGACCACAAGTAAATTTTCCCACACTCTCTAGTTTTCATGTTTTCATTTCAATGACTCTTTCAAGGTCAGTAGGGCCTTACTTACTATAAAAGGAATGACATATTCTATACTAATTTCTTTGTTTCTTAATTGTCTTTGAGTTGAACATATAATTAACCTCATAAAAAAGATCTCTACAATGAATTAATTTGCAAAACTGACAAAAAGTTTTGTATCAATATTCAAAGTTTTTATATTTACAATCCTCTTTTATTCGACAAACCTACATCAGTGTCAATTTTGACACATCTTTTGAAAGCTCTCACGGCTTTCTCAATTTTCTTGGCTGCCATACAGGCACAGCTGAGAGTGAACCACATGGGCACCTGTAAAACAGGGAGGCAGTTATTGTGCAGATGTTGCTTTTTCTAAAAGCTTAAATTTAAAAAATACTGTACTTCTTAAAAAATAACATTTGTCTAAATCATTATGGTGTATGTTACCACTACAAGTGTTTAGAGACTAGAATCAGTGGATATTTTCACAAAATATCTTACAAATAAGACAAGAGTTTCCAACAAGTATGCAATTACCTAAGCTACAATAGGTCACAAAACTTTTTATTTCCATTATATGAGAAACAACAACGTTATGAAAAGTTCTTGTCAATTTTTATATGAATTATAATTTTTCTTTTGATGAAAGACAATGGTCTATTACTGACTTGGAGTGAGTTGATCAACAGAGATATTTGAAAAGACTCGGTACGCTTCTCATACTGAAATAGAACAAGATGTGTTTGTAAAACAATATGCACCCAGCGGCAACAAAGTTTCAAAAAAGCTATTTTAAGCATAGGTCACCGTCAAGGCCACAAGGTCATTGATCTTGGTGTAATTTTAAAGAACTTGATTGGTAGAATACGCATTTCAAATATGAAGTCTCTATCTTTCATGGTTCAAAAGTTATGGCGAGGGTTAAAGTTTGCAGGCAAACAAACAAACAAACAGACAGACCGACAGGACAAAAACAATATACGTTTTGGACCTATTGATCCGGGCGCATAGAATCTATTGATTTAACATTTCTCATTTATATATTTATTATAAATATAATACATGTTTATAATTATTTAACCCTTGATTAAATAAAAAATACACCAGCATTAGATAAAATAACATAACTAGATGATGTTTTCTATGAGTGATAAAGTCTTGCAAGAGATATATAATTACTATCACTAAATCAAACAATAAATCATATCAGGAATCTTCCTCTTTTACCTCCTCCTATGCCATATACAGGTAGCCCATACACCTCTGTGACAGTGCGTGTTTGGGTCCAGACATTTCTAAATGTAGTGATTGATGTCACGTGTCACATCGCCAAGGAAACACCACAAGTTTGGAGTCTCTTGTATTGCAAGCTGATCTCAGCCTGATAAATAGAAAACATACTAGTATTAAAATCTGTACTTTCATGATCAAAATTTATGTTTTCCTTTTTTCTCAAATTAGTTTTCATAAATTACCTGCAGTATGTTAATAATCAATCACCTACAAAAAAATTCCATTACAAATACATAAATACATCTCACCTTCTCCATTTTGCCCAGCCTTTTGTAGCAAGTGATGACATCTTCCCATAACTGAAGTCTATCAAATACCTCTAAAGCTCCACCAAAAGTCCTGATACTTAATAGCAGTTCTGCTAGCTGTCCTTGTTAATATAGAAATAAATGTAGTCTCTCAAACACCTCTAAAGTTCGAAAGCCCGTTGGTGCCACGTACAAAAAAATATTTTATCTGGCGGCCGCCACAAAAATTATTTTGAAAAGGTGAGTTCTATTGGGTTAAGAAGATGGGTGTTGACACAGCTTAATTATTGATAAAAAAAAGTTAATGATAAAAAACGAATTCTGAAATATTGGAACACAATTCTTAGAAATCCAGAATGCAAAACTTTATTTAATTCTCAACCAATCATAGCTTACAGCAAACACAAGAATATAAGTGACGAGATAATCCGGTCTCGCCTAAAACTAACACCATGAGTAATGTTCGTAACCCTGATGAGGTTTGGAGTGTCGGGTCCTAATAAATCTCGTACAAGTTTGGCTGATTGATGTCGCTAATTTTCACACTGTATCCACCTCTAAAATCACACGTTAAAACATGCACGCGCATCAGGTAGTCGGATGTTATGTGGCAGACGCCAGATGAATTATGTGGCGGCCGCCAAATATTATGTAGCGCCCGCCAGATAAATACATGGCGGCCGCCATATAAATTATATGGCGACCGCCAGATATTAAGTGGTGGCCGCCAAATATATATGTGACGGCCGCCAAGTAACAAGTGGCGGCCGCCACATTAATATCTGGCTGCCGCCAGATAAAATATTTTTCGTACGTGGCACCAACGGGCTTCCGTACTAAAGCACCACCAATAGTCCCAATACTTTACAACAGCTCAGCTAGCTCTCTCTATTTATAGACATAGGTAATGGGCCGGCAAAGTCCAACACTTTAGTAATAATTTAAGTAATGGGCATACCTGGATACAATTTATACAATTTGGATCTGATAGGGCTTGCAGTTACTTTGGAATGGACTTATCTAAAAACTTTACACTAGTCAATCATTCAGAAATTGTATCCCAGATACACCTTATATAGTTTCTTGGGAATGGACCTGCTGTAAAACATTTATTCTGGAAACCTGTCTGTAAAATGTAGGTCAGATCCAGCATCCAAAGCAATACCAGTAGTGTGCGTCCTTAGATATATCATCCATGCAAGTTAGGACAAAATAGTGCTAATAGTTTCTTGAAAATGAAATCTTCTTCAAAAACGTGAACCTTTTAACTCATCCAGAAAAGGTAGACCAGATCAAGCATCCTAAGCAATTCCAGTAGTGTTCATCATTGGATGTATCATCCATGCAGTTAAGACAATTAGGGTTTATAGTTTGAAATGTCTTTGATTCTACATGTAGAATTGCTGATTGTGCAGCACTTAAGTACTTTGGAAAATGTGACAAATGTGTCAATTTTCTGTATGACTAAATATATTTTTCATTGTTTTATAATCATATTATCTCGCTTGAATTTTGCTGACTGGTTAAAAGATCCCGACTGCAATTTATCTGCTGCCTTTTGTTTGTCTGCAGTTTGATAGTTATTTTAATTATAAACGTATCCTGTTACCTGTCTGTATTTTCACGCATGAATTTCATTCTTGTAAAAGAGTCCAACGTTATTTAACTCATAGAAAATGTGGCCGATCACAATGTTAGTTTTACAAGTTTTATCATTTTTTGTTTTCAAGCTTCAATTTGAAGGCTAATATAAAGAGACATTACCTTGTGTACTTTTAGCGAGTAAAGCTGTGTGCAATGTACTTGATCTTGTTCATTCAAACGTTGTGCCTTTGTATTGATATTATTTGTAGCTGAGTTCTTGAATTTGTATATTTTAGCTTTAAACCACACTTCACCACACACAGCATATGATAGTTATTACAATAACAATATTACAATACACCTCTTGTAAACAGGGACACATTTGCGCTGATTGGCATCCGTGCCTTTATGTCAACTGTTCGTGAAAATAATAGCGAATAAAGTAACTGGTTAACTTACTATAATCGATGTTATTATACTGTCGTCAAATTTGACGTAGAAGTAAGTACATAGTTACATATAGTTACTTTTAAATGAGATCTGATCCAAAAACGTAAAGTTAAATTAATCTGCGCCAAAAAAAACATAAAATAAATCTGGTCATTCTTTAGCATCTGAAACATTGTTCGGTAAACTCACCATAGAAGCATCCTCAATTCATCTCTGATTAATATAGGGCATATAATTACTTGATAAGATATCTGCTCCAAAACTGGGACGCCAACACTGACGCCGAGGTTATTACATCAGCTCCCTAAACTTTGTTGGGGTGAACTTAAAATAATTATAATCTCTTAAACACCTCTTAAGCATCATCAGTAGCCCTGATACCTAATAACAGTTCAGCAAACTCTGTTGATATGAAATACCGTGGAATCATTTTTGTTCATAGAGTACCAAAGTTAGAGAGTTTCATGTTAACCCATGAATTTACATCCCAACGTGTTTATTCTGTAAACAGTGATTTACACATGACTAACACACGAATTTACGTCCCCACAAACAAGTTTCATTTTGCTTGCCCATTGAACATTGATCCCAACGAGTTAAAATTATGCCAGAGTAACTGAAGGTAGTCTCTAATAGACTTCAATAGCACCATTAATAGCAATGGTACTTAACAACAGCTCAGCAAGGTTTCTGATAATAAACAAAAGGTCCAAGGGTTACAATGCTAATCTGGGTCACTATTGCCCTTTTGTTCTCTTAATAAAAGATTTCCCTTATATATATTATGTTTTATATGCCTATGCAAATTTGAGGTCAATTTCTTTGGAATCAGTGGTGTCCAGATTATACAAGTTAACATGTATTCTTAGTAAAACTTCTATCACTTATTGTGGTCTCACCAGAACAGAGGAGGTCATGATTTGAATAGACTTCTATCTACTACACTACCTGAGGATGCTTCCACAAAATTATTTTATATCTTTGCTGTTCTTAGGGAAAGGACAAGATATCAATAGAAACCTGTTGTTACCCCTGCCAAAATATGACTATTGATTTTAGGTTTATTTCATTTTTATTTTCATTTTGATCAACTTTTATCAAATTTACAGACATGCAATCTTTTGCTCAAGTTTCCTGAAGTGAAAATATCTCAATTTGACGAATTTCCACCAGAACTGAGAAAATTCTGGAACATTTTCTACTTCTGCACTCTCTTGTAGCCTTCGTGAAAGTGTTGAATCAAAATTAGTGCTGGTTTTAAGACACACATCGTTCACAGTAGTTCAATAGGTAGATCGAGCGCTCGCTCCGTGATAAGGAGGTCGTGAGTTCGAATCTCGGCTGCGACTGACACAAGTCGATAAAAATGCGTAGCAACTGTTCCTTCGTCATGCGCTCGGAACTTTGAAGTGAAAGTTGTGGTAGCTTCAGATGAGACCTAAAAAACCTAGGCCCGTGTCACGGCAGGCGTTGGAACGATTAAGATCCCCCACTGCTCAAAGGCCTAAGTACCGAGTAAAAGTCAAAATTTGAAACCCTTCACTGGTATATGGTGACGTCTCTATATTAGTAAAAATTCTTAAATGGGAAGTAAAACAACATACAATCAATCAATCAATCATTAATCATGGTTTTAAAACAAACATCATTTTTAATTTTTAAATACAAACTATTACAATATCAATTGTGTGATTTTTTACATCAAATAAGGGGCCAGATCCGGCTGTTACCATACCAAGTCCTTTAAAAATGTTCTGATATCCCCCTGTCATAAAACTTAAATAGTCCATGATTGCCCCAAAAGTCATGTTTTAAACAAAATTGAATCTATAATATATCAGGAAGATTTTATATAAGTTTCGTTCTTTCTAGCCCATTGATTCTTGGTAAGAGTTTTAAATGACTCTACCAAATTTTCAAAATTTCAGAATGATCTCCCGTTGGAAGAGAGTAGAATTCTTCTCATAAAAGCTTGCATCCTCCTTTCCAAGGATACTTTGTGCCAAGTTTGGTTGAAATTGGTTCAGTGATTCTAGAGAAAATGAAATTGAGAAAAGTTTAAGAGGGAGATGATAGCAATGGCAAACAACTTACAAATTTCTTTCAGAGAAGCTCACTTAAGCATTTAGCGCAGATTAGTTGATAAGATGCTAAAAAACTTCTTACATTTTGCTCCTTCAATTTTGACTCTCTAATTTGGCTCTAGCCTTTGGGTCCATAATTTCAATTAAACACAATTCAAAATTTGGTATTCTTGTTTACTCAGGCCTAAACTAACATTACTAGCTGATTGTTAAAGAAAAGGGTGTCTAAAAAACCTCAAGGTCCTCTTTATAAAGGAGGTGTTACGTTTCAGATTATAACACTTGTTCTTCAGGTTCAATATCCTCTCACAATGTTTTCAAACAGTAATGCACTTTAATTTTTTTTTTAAATATCTCTGTATTTGTTACACATCACTTTGATTCTTTGGTGTGCTAATAGGAAACTTATTCATGTGAAAAATGGAGTAATTATAACCCCTTTATGAAGTTTGGAAACATATTCTTTTTATTCTGTTTTTCTGCATTGAATTAAAGTAGAAAAATGTTATAATTATTAAATTCACATGACATTACCTATTAAAGAACAATTGCTTTTAAAATATTTAAACCTCCTTCCAGACCAGGAAGTATAAACCCCTCAACGGTAGAAAACACAGGTAAGTGGGTCACCTGATCAGGGTGCATACCACAGATTGATAGACAGGAGTGCCGCCATTACCTAAGTCAGGTAATACTGAAGTATTTTGTAAATTTTAAAACCATTCTATTTCCATAAAAATTAATCCTTGTAAACTTTAACCTGAGAACAAAATTTCTTTGACAAAGGTTCAGTGAGTGTTTTACATGTATAATGCTTTGTTCATCTTTCAGTGTATATCACAAAAAACCTGTTTGTTTAATGGTCTAAGGACAGTTTTAAGGCGGTAAGGGGCCTGTAATAGGCCCTATTCCCGATGGTAAAAAGTGTGTGATTTTCCCAATTTCATCAAGGAAAATCCCCCCCCCAAAAAAAAAATCAAAACGTAACATTAATGTCAAATGATTCTAAACATAATACAAAATTTAGAAAGAACAGCAAATTCAGCTATTACAAGTAAAGCTGATTTTCAATAAAGATTTATTGAATGTAAATAAGGCAATAAATGCCCTGAAAATAAAAACATTTGTCTAGAAAATTGTGACTCATGATAACC